>NC_133655.1:132196725-132501096 GCF_009905375.1 Apium graveolens
CCTCATGAATTTTTTTAAAAGTTAGTGATTAATTTGTGTGTAGTATATTCGGCACCTAATTATATATTTTATTAATTTAAAAATAACATACAAAAATGATAAGTAAATATTTGCTAATAAATATCTTGATCTATATTTTTACATGTGTTTCTTGTAATCTCAGGAAAATTATCCTAAAGTTAACCTTAGGATACTTATTATCTTTAAGTATATGACTTCAGTGTTCATTTAAATATCAAAATTTTCATAATTCATAACAACTGATTATATTTAAAAGTACATTTTAAGCATATATAAATTCTTTTGAGAAGGTTACGATGGCATGTGAAGTGAGGATAAGTTAAAGTTTAGTTCTGAGTCATAGGTAAGCTCACAACGTTATCGGGTTTTCTAATGTGTGCCCAAGGGCACACAATAAGCACTAACTCCCATGAGTTTGGTGCATTTTGATTGGTCCTCTAATCATAAATATTGATGGACCCCCCTGCATTTACAACAACTCCACCAATAAAAATTCACCAAACTCATAAAATTTAGTGCTTATTGTGTGCCCTTGGGCACACATTAGAAAGACCGGTTAAGTATATACAAGCCCGGTTTCATATCAACCAGGTACAACTGTCGGCCCACTTTCAATTTCAATACAACCTCATATAGAAAATGACTGACTTCAATATCTGGGAAAAAAATTGAGCGATTAAACTTTTTTAAAAAATAAAATAAAATTATAATATAATATTCACACATGTTGGGTGGTGTCAAATCAAGTAGCAAATCGAGCAAATAATTAAAAAGTAAATGGTGTATAAAATAACCAATTAACTTCTTTAGTACGCGACTTCTGGGATATGTCCAATACAAAATCGTGATGCCAAAACAGAAAATAACATATTAATGTGGAGTTATGACCCGCTCACGACCCAAAAAGTGGTATCAAAGATGGACCTTGTGGGGGCAACAGGCCGCTAGTTCGATGTGGGTGGTTCCCTTCAGTGTGAATTTAATTGAGAAGTTTGTCGGTACCTTGCGGTTATGTAAGATGGAGACAAATTAATCGCGGATTAAGATCAGTGGATTTGTGATTTTTTGTTTGAGGGGAGGATTGTTGGGGGTGCGTAGCACATTGAGTATATAATAGAAAATTATCTAGTATATAGAGCAATCAATTAACTACATTAGTATAAGGTCTTTTGGGAATATGCCCAATAAAAAAGTGGACTCAATCCAAAACGGAGAATATCATACTAATATGAAGTTATGGCTCGCTCGCGGCCCAACAATACCGTAGAAACTCTTTATAAAATATGACATAAAATATGTTTATAACTAGCATAAAAACCCGTGCGAGGCACGGGACTCCATATATATTAAAATATTATCTCGAACAAATTTTTATTTATACAAAAATAATTTTTGAATATAGTAAATAATTATTTTAACTTTTTACTAGATTGTCTCACTTCTTTTTCTTTTCATACATACTATTAGAGCAGTATTAGATAACTTTAGTGGCGAGAGCTTTTTTTTTTATCGTATAATTCGATTTTAATTTATCCCAAGAATTTTGAGATTAAGATATTTATTGAAAGTTATATGATCCTAATTAATAAAAAAATCAAAACTATATCATTATAACAAAATAATTTGAAATCGTTTGCAATAATATACATTGGGTCACTTCGGGTCGGGGATTACTATCCCCGCTCCTAATTCCCGAATACACCTTGATTCCGAAACAAGGATTCTTTTCATTACCGATCTCCGTCGGAACGAGGATTCCAACGGGGATGTGGGGAATAATTAAAAACAATAGTTTTGTATTTTTAGTATATTTTTTTAATAAAAAATAATCTATTAATTAGTAATATATAAAACATTGATAATATCTCATATTTTTAATATCAAATCATATTATAAATGATTTATAAAGTAAATGAAGGACAAATATAAAATATATATAATATTTTATTGTAAAAAATGATCAATAAAATTATAGAATATATTAAAATTGTTATATTTTTTAAATACTAATTTTTATAAAACTTTATTTAATAAAATATATAAAAAATATATACCTTATATATATATATATATCGGGGTTGATTACGAGAATTTATAAATGTGAACTGAGTGAAACAAATTGGAAATGAATATAAGGTGAGTGAAACAAATATGAGGTGTTGTCATTTTTAAAATTTTATAATAAAACTACAAAAATTAAATAAAAAGTAGGCATATAAATAATATAAAGCGGCATTTTATTTACTCAAAAATTAAAGTAATAAAAAAGAACTAGCGTAAAAGCCCGTGCGAGGCACGAACCTGTATTTATATCGAAATATTATATCGAATGAATTTATGTCTATAAGAAATTAATTTTTGAATACAGGAAATAATTATTTTAACTCTATAATGAATGATATATTTTTATAAATTTAATTATATTTCATAAAAATTTAAATAAATAAATATGCAATGAAAATGAGATGACATAAATGTCATCACTATATTTTCTTATTTTTTTCCTTTTCGAACATATAGACAACTTAAGTGGTGAAAACTTATTTTTGTCGTAAAGTTCGATTTTCGCTCATCCCCGATAATTTTAATATTAGATACTTAGCTTAAGGCAGATAAAAATAATTACTGAAAAAAATTAAAACTATAATATTATAACAAAAATACTTGTAGTTTGTTTATAGGGATATGTATTGGATCATTTCGGGATCAAGAAGTGCTATCTGATCTCCAAACCCACCCTACACACCGAATGAATATTTTATTCCTTTACAGTCCTCACCCGAATGGGGAATCCAGTGAGAATTCTGGATATACTTAAAAATAATAATCATGTATTTTTATTTTTTTAAAAAATCTACTAATTCGTAGTATACAAAAACATTAGTAATATCTCATATTTTTAAAATTAAAATATGTTAAAATTGATTTACAATATAAAGAAATGATAAATTAAAATTCAGACAAATATTTTAAATTATAATGTAAAAAATGATCAACAAAATTTTAGATTAATTTAGTAATAAAATAATATTTTTATAATAATTAATTTAATATAATATATAAATATGTCAGGGTCGGGGAAATGGGACGTGGAGACACTAATTCTAAACTCTGCTCGGTCCTGAAATTTTATAAAACCTTCCTTGTTGCTAGGCCCGCCTCCCGAAAACTTCTCGAAATCCTTGACCCGAACGGGCTGGGATCGATCGGGGTCAGGAGGGATGACGTTAATTCTCATTCCTATTTATTTGGTTTAGATTAAAAAAATGTAGAGTGAAAAACAAGAGAGGAGATCCATTACTAATTCGTCTGAGTTCTCAATTGTTAACACTTAGTTTGACTCAGCGGGTAAATTAATAAGAGTGTAAAATATTTTAAAATTAATAAAAAACTAACATTCTATATTAGAAGATAATAACAAATGAAGTACACTAAAAAAATTGATGATAAGAAAATAAATTTTTCAAAATGAGGGTGTAGAAATGAATGTTGTCTAATTTAATAAAACTTTCGGCACTAATTTTCTTATTTTACAAATATACTTAATACAAGCAATGAAATGCACTACATTTAATATATTATTTATATTATATCAAATTTTAGTATTTTATTTTTCCGTGTCACTGCTCGACTAACCTAATTCATTGTTCTATAAGTTGAACATTGTAGCCAAGATATCGACTAAGTACACATAATTGAACTTATTCACGAGCTGATTTTTCTTTGGTCAAATAAAACCCGATTTTGAGTCTGACTCGGGTCAAACTTGTATCTACTCAGATTAAATATTAAGAAGTCTAAAAATAAATAGAAGGTAAGAAAAATATTGAACCAACACAATTACCTAATTATTTAAGAGTCTTACAAAATTTACTTACGCATCTCGTTGTGTAATCTATATATGTCCGATTGTACAAAATTAACATATTTACCTCCGTAATGAATTATAATTAATATTTTTCTGTAATATATAATTTTTTATATGATACATATCTATAATAAGAAATCTCCAATCACATCTTTATATACTATATTACTTCATTTCTTACTCTTTATATGATGTTATGGGGCTCCAACGATGAATTACCTTATCTTTATAAATAAAGGAAAGCACCGTGCAGTTTCAAATTTGGAGTTACACTGCAGATATGAAGATATTGGTTTTATAATAAACTCTCTCACATGTATCTATATTATGTAGGCCCAAATGTATTTTAAAATTATTTAATTACTATACATAGTGATAAGTAAATTTAAAGTAAAATTTGAAGAAATTATTGGAGATAAAATGGTAATATAAGTAAAAAAGGTGAAATTTGAAGATAAAATTATTTTAAAATAGAGCAATGCCTGGAGATGACTTAATGAATTAGTTTTTAAAGTTAAAATTTTAATATATTTGATTTTTTAGATCCAAGTACTCATTCCAAGTACTCCCGGATTAAACTGAATATTTTGACTCGACAATCACACAAATCAAACTGAATAAAACAAAATTATAATTTTTTGAAAACAAATCCAAAAAAAGTATAAAATGATTGATTTTATAAAATATATTTAAAAACATAATTGATATGTGTGTGTGTCTAACTACACAATTTAAATTGCAACTATATAATTATATAAAATATCATTTTATTTACTCATAAGTTAAAATTAAAAAAAGGAGAAAATATAATTTAAAATTTTTTAAACAAAGCATTTGAAATAAAATCAAAATTCATTATAGCGCCATTATTCTAACATAAAATTTAGTCACAATTTCGATTCTCATATATTTGTTTTTTTATCTGATTACTCATTCCAAGTATTTCCGTATTAAACTGAATACTTTTGACTCAATAAACACACAAGTCAAACTGAATTAATGAAATATTTATTTTTTGAAAATAAATCCAAAAAAGTATAAAAACTATTTAATTTCATAAAATATATATATCATAACAATTACAACATAATTGATATGTGTGTGTATTTGCCTAACTACAAAATTTGCATCAGAGCTATATAATTGTATAAACTAACATTTTATTCACTTAAAAGTTAAAATAATAAAAAATAAAATTTGGACTCAAAAAGTTATGTAGTTTGATGGTAGTGACATGAAATTTGTGAGTAAGAGATAAGGGGTTCGATTCCTATTGGATACGACAATTCTACTTATTTTTAATAAAAAATGTGTAATTAGTGGCATTTTTATAATTTTTCAAAACAAAAGGGAAAAATTGTGATTTCATGACCATTAAAATGACTATTTTTACCCTTAGTTGACATATAATATATAGTACTAGCGTAAAAGCCCGTGCGAGGCACGAGTCGAAATATTATCTCGAACGAATTTACTTCTATAAGAAATTAATTTTTGAATATAGAAAATGATTATTTTAACTCTATTTTATATTCATACATCAATTACGTAATAATGAATGATATATTTTTATAAATTTAATTACATTTCATTAAAATTTAAATAAATAAATATGCAATAAAAAAGAGATGACATAAGGTCATCACTATATTTTCTTATTTTTTCCTTTTGGAACATATAGACAACTTAAGTGGTGAAAACTTATTTTCGTCGTAAAGTTCGATTCTCGCTCACCCCCGATAATTTTAATATTAGATACTTAGTTTAAGGTAGATAAACATAATTAGTAAAAAAATTTAAACTATACTATTATAACATAAATACTTGTAGTTTGTTTCTAGGGATATGCATTGGGTCACTTCGGTATCTGGAAGTGCTATCTGATCCCTAAACCCACCCAACACCCCGAATGGAAATGGATATTCTATTCCTTTCCGGTCCTCACCCGAATGGGGAATCCTGCAAGAATTCTGGATATAATTAAAAATAATAACCATGTATTTTTATTTTTATTTTTTTAAAATCTACTAATTCGTATTATACCAAAAATATTAGTAATATCTCATATTTTTATAATCAAATCATATTAAAATTGATTTACAATATAAAGAAATATAAATTAAAATTCAGACAAATATTTTAAATTATAATGTAAAAAAAATTGATCAACAAAATTTTAGATAAATTTAATAATAAAATAATATTTTATTAATATTTTTATAATAATTAATTTAATATAATATATAAATATGTTGTTATGTATATATATATACATATAATCGGGGTCGGGGAAATGGGGCGGAGAGACATTAATCCTACATTCCGCACGGTCCCGAAATTTTATAAAACCTTCCTTGTTGCTAGGCCCGCCCCCGAAAACTTCTCGAAATCCCTAGCCCGAACGGGTCGGGATTGATCGGGGTCAGGAGGGATAACGTTAATTCTCATTCCTATTTATTTCATTGAGATTAAAAAAATGAAGAGTGAAAAAAAAGAGAGCAGATTCATTACTAATTTGTCTTAATTCTCAATTGTTAACACTTAGGTTGACTAAGCGGGTAAATTAATAAGAGTGTAAAACATTTTAAAACTAATAAAAAACTAAAATTCCCTATTAGACGATAATAACAAATGAAGTACACTCAGAAAAAAATATGATGATAAAAAATAAATTTTTCAAAATGAGGGTGTAAAAACGAATTTCATCTAATTTAATAAAACTATCAGCACTAATTTTCTTATTTTACAAATATATATAATACAGGTAATGAAATGCACTATATTTAATATATTATTGATATTATATCAAATTTTAGTATTTTATTTTTCCGTGTCACTGCTCGACCCAATTCATTGTTCTAAAACTCGAACGTTTTAGCCAAGATATCGACCGAGCATACACAATTGAACTTATTCACGAGCTGATTTTTCTTTAGTCGAATAAAACCCGATTTTGAGTATAACTCGGGTCAAATTTGTATCTACACAGATTAAATATTCAGAAGTCTAAAAATAAATAGAAGGTAAGAAAAATATTGAACCAACTTAATTATCTAATTATTTGAAAGTTTTACAAAATTTACTTACTCATCTCGTTGTGTAATCTATATATGTCCGAGTGTACAAAATTAACATTTTTACCTCCGTAATGAATTATAATTAATATTTTTTCTGTTATGTAGGAGTATGTATATAATAATGATAAGAATAAGAGTAATGCATATTGTTTCGCTTGGTTTCATCTTCAAAAGTAATATATAATTTTTTATATGTTTCATATCTATAATAAAGGTATCTTCAATCACATCTTTATATGCCATATTGCTTAATTTCTTACTATATATATGAAGTTACGGGGCTCCAACGATGAATTACCCTAAGTTTATAAATAAAACAAAGCACCGTGTAATTTCAAATTGGGAGTTACACTGTAGATATGAAGATATTGGTTTTATAATAAACCCTATCACATGGGTCTATATCACGTAGGCCCAACGCTCTGTGTATTTTAAAATTATTTAATTATTTTACATAGTGATTAAGTAGATTTAAAGTAAAATTTGAAGGAATGATGGGAGATGAAATGGTAATACTAGTAAAAAAAAGGTGAAATCTGAAAATAAAGTTATTTTAAAATAGAGAAATGCTTGGAGATGACCTAATAAATTAGTTTTTAAAGTTAAAATTTTAATATATTTGATTTTTTAGACCCAAGTACTCATTCCAAGTACTCCCAGATTAAACCGAATACTTTTGACTCGACAATCACACAAGTCAAACTGAATAAAACAGAATTATGATTTTTTGAAAACAAATCCAAAAAAAGTATAAAAAATGTTTAATTTTATAAAATATATTTTAAGACGTAATTGATATGTGCGTGTGTGTCTAACTACAAAATTTAAATTGCAACCATATAATTATATAAATTATCATTTTATTTACTCAAAAGTTAAAATTAAAAAAGGAGAAAATATTAACTTTTAAACAAAACTTTTAAAATAGAATCAAAATTCATTATAGCACCATGGTTATAAGATAAAATTTAGTCACAAGTTCGATTCTCGTATATTTGATTTTTTTTTTCTGATTACTCATTCCAAGTAATTCCGGATTAAACCGAATACTTTTGACTCGATAAACACACAAGTCATACTGAATCAAATAAAATTATGATTTTTTGAAAACAAATCCAAAAAAGTATAAAAAAATATTTAATTTTATAAAAAAATATATATCATAACAATTACAACATAATTGATATATATGTGTGTGTGTGTTTGGCTAACTACAAAATTTACATCACAGCTATATAATTGTATAAACTAACATTTTATTCACTCAAAAGTTAAAGTAATAAAAAGTAGAATTTGATAAAGGAGAGGATATGACTTATCTAATAAGAAATTTAATTTGGATTCAAAAAATTATGTAGATTGATGGTAGTGACATGAAATACCCTAGTAAGAAGTAGGGGGTTCGATTCATACAGAAGAGATTTGATAAAAAGAGAGCATGTGACTTATCTAATAAATTTTTTATAGTGACTTATCTAATAAATTTTTTATAGTAAACTAAACAAGTGTTTGTGTAGGAGGTCAGGGATACGATTTTTACTAGTAAAATATTATACATATTTTTGACAAAAATTCTGTGATATTTTTATAATTTTCCAACATAAAATGGCAAAATTGTAATTTGCTAGTCATTAAAATGGCTCAATTTGCCCCTAAGCCTCTTTTAATATATAGAAGGAGACTATAATAACTAAATTTAAAAATGGAGTGACATCAACAAATAATATAAATCAATATTTTATTTACTCAAAAATTAAATTTATATAAATAGAATTTGATAAAAAGACAGAATATGCCTTATGTAATAAAAAATTTAAAATAAACTCAAAATATTATGTAGCCCATATGGTAGCTACATAAAATTGATAATTAGAAGGTAACTAGTTCGAATACTAACTTTGTACCCCGCGATGCACGCGATTATTATCATTTTTTATATAATTTTTTTAAACATTTATTCTTTATTTAACTAATTTTTATTAAGATAATTTTACTCCCTAAATAAATTTTATTTCATATACTTCATGAGTAATGTGTTTTCCAAAAAATGGGAATTTTTGTACTTATATATTTAGTTATTATTGTGTTAATATATTTGACATTGATAACATAAATATAACATATATATTTTAATTTATTTTGTTTCTTTCATTGTTTGATTTTTTTCACATTATAAATTTGTAAATAGAATATTTTAATCATATCATATAATAATTTACATAATTATTTATATATATATATATATATATATTTTTTTTTTCTTAATCCGGGGGAGTTTGATAAAAAATTAGAAATTTATTTGGATTTGCATCTTGCGGCATTTATAATGATATTTTATAATTTTTCGGTTCTAGTATACGTTACACTTAACTATCGTAGTACTTTTAAATATATTTTATTAGATTGGTATTTCAATTTTGAATTGCAATAAATTTTCATGTGCTCTAAAATTTTAAAAGACAAACTTTAATTTTTCCTTGAATTTTATAAAATTCATGTGTTCAAAATTTTTTAAAAGACAAACTGTAATTTTTCTTGTTACAAAACGAAACAAAACATATGTAATAGTTATACCTAAATATAATTTAAATGTGTTCCTTATTTTGTAAAATTAAAATTAAAATTATCTATTCATAAATATTTTAAATCAAATTGTTTAATATATACAATATAATAATTTTAATATTATTTATATCATTTAAGTATATATAATTAATGTTCACATAATATGTTTACGTGGTTATTTTTCTTTTTATTTAAATATATTATTTTCTTAACAATGTGGAGTTTGATCAAAAATTGCAACTTGTTTGGTGTTTGTATCTTGCCAATATTTCATAATTTTCCGGTTCTAGTATTGATTTTGAAAAAAAAAACTTTATATTTTTTTGTGGTAGTATTTTTAAATTTATCTAATTAGTTTGCTTTTCAGTTTTGAATTATAATAGTTTTTATGATTCTTATTATATTTCTTCCTAGTTTTTTTATTTTATAAAAATTATGTACTCTAAATTTTTTAAAAGACAATCCTAACTTTCCCTTTTTATAAATTGAAACAAAACGACTGTAATATTTATACCTAAATATAATTGTTATTCCCTAATAATACAGCAAGAATTACAGAAGGGGGGTTGGATGTAATTCTGGCTACTTTTTGAGATTTTTAAAACTGTTCTAACTTAATAATATATAAGTGTTTGATTTGCAAAGTGCGGAATGAAAGAATTGTATAAATCAAAATACAAGTAATAAAAACACAAGTCTTTAAAACTTTCTGGTGGATTTGAATGTATCCACCAGATATATATATATATATATATATATATATATATCAAGAGAACCCTGTGAAGCTTGAATAGCTCACAGCTGCTTGTACAAGTGAACAAACAAACTACTGAGAAATTCTTAACAGTTACATCTTTTTCTATTTCTCTTCTAAAATATGTGTGCTTAGTTGTTTGTTCTACTAGCTACACTTGGTTTATATATCACCAAGTTTACATGGTAATAAGACAGGATAATAAAACAAACCCTATCAAGTCTAACTCCATGCTGCTTCACTACTCTATTCCAGCATCTTTGAATATCTTCATAATAGCATGGAAATGATAATGCTTCTTTGTACTCAAAACCCTGCTAAACAGGCTGCCACATTCCTTTTGTAAACACCCAACGCATGTGACTGTATTGTCACTGTCAACAGATATTTGAATTGATCATCCGTCAGGTACATACTTGTTATCTGTTGGGTAGCCTTGTTGATCATCCGTCGGGTAGCTATTTGACACTTGACTCCATTTCATTTATGCATAATTACAAGACATCTAATATTTACAATTAAACAACCTAATCTGTATATCTACTAGTAGTCGACATGACTCGTATGCTACTACAGAATCTACACAAAGTTGTTTGCAGAAATGTGCTACATTACTTATTGTTACATAAGCTACTCACCCGGTGGATATCAATTATTCATCCGTCGGGACCATATTGAATCATCCATCGGGACTATACTGAATCATCCATCGGGACTATAATTGATCATCCGTCGGGTACTACAAATTTCACTAAGTTAAATGTACTAAGGTGTTTTGTTTAGCTTATCATCAAGTACACAACATATCCCTAACAATCTCCCTCAATTTATGTCTACTGGAATTGTAGCCATAAATTAAGAGAAACTTGATGATAACAAAATATCCTAAAATTACAGATTGAAAAATAGTAGATAAAACTTATAAGTGCTACAAAGTGCTGAAAATTGAACAATGCAAAGTACACAAAGAAATTGCTCACAATTGTTATCAAGGTGCTCCTCTAGTCTGAGAAAATAAATTTATTTTCTTGATTGTCTGGATTTCTTCCCAAGCTTTCTGTTTTTTTCTTCAATTTGATTCTGGAGTTGTCTGTGGAATTCAAGTTCATCAGCTTCTGAGAGATCTAGCATTTCTTGCAATTCCAAAAGAGTCTCATTGCTAGAGATACTCAATTCGTCCTCCAATCTGAAGAATCTTCTAACTCCTTTCTCATCCTTGAATTCCATCAGCCAATAGGGCCTCAGATGCACTCTCTTTCCTGTGAAGGGAATAGATAGAGTTTTTGGAAGTGTATCTTTGGCTCTAATACTCCTCAGCTCCTTAATCTTCTTTAGAACTAGTCTTCTTGCAGTCACATTGTAACCATAATTCTTTTTGAATGAAGAGTAGACCTTTATTAGTACAGATTGTCTTTCTAGGAGAATCCTGTGAAGTTGCCATATGAACTCTCTTCCCCCCTTGTATTTGAATACCAGCCTTTCAGGGAGATATCTGTGAGCATCAATTCCTCTAACTTCTTCCAATTCATCTAAGTAAAATTTATGTCAGAAAACTCCTTGATGTCACAGATGAACAACATGTCTCCCTTATTGACTGTAGACTTAGCTTTAATTGAGGTCTTGGATTTGAGAATCACATACATCACTTTCATGCTTGCTCTTGTCTTTGTCTTCTTTGGCTTGAAAATGGGTAAGTTTAGCTTAGGAATTGGTAAACTATCCCAGTCTACTGGCTTGTCCTTAGGAATAATTGGCTCACCATGAATATTCCTTGTTGGATCCACCACTTTGAATTCTACAAATACCACAGAGGGTTTTGATGTTTGAGTTGTAGTTGTATGCTTCTTGGGAATAGAGTCTTCCTTTTCCTCATCACTGAAGTCCAATTTTCTCCTGGAGGGTAGCTTGTATCTTAATCTTCTTTTCTGTTGTGGTTCATCTTGCACTTTTTGATCTTGAGGTTCAGTAATCATATATGGTTGTGCAGAGATCTCAGTTGTAGTCTTCACAGCTTGAAGTTTGGCTAAGATAGCAGCTTGCTCCTTTTTTTGTTTGAGCTTCTTAGCATATAAGGCAGCTTGCTTCTTTTCTTGCCTTATCCTCTCTTTCTCTTCCCTTTTGGCTTCTACAAACTGAGGGTGTCCAGCCACCACACATATTTCTTTACCATTTCTGTAGATCTTTGCAATTCTCTTTTTAAGTGCTGAATCTGCTGGATCCTTGTAAAATGCAATTGACCTTGCCAACAGCTTCTTCTCATCAGGCCTATGTGTCTCATACACAGTGTCCATGGGATTCTTGTCTGAAAACTTTGGATAGTTTCTTTTAGGCTTCATGATTAAATCTGCTTTTGGAGATTTGATGCAGGAAGTTTGACCCTTTTCCAGATAGTTTCACAGGAAGCTTGGATTTTGTGTAGTTGAAGTGCTTCAAGGTGGGATGTAAGTAGCTTCTTTGTGCTAGCATTATTAGATGATTGAATTGCTGCTTGGGTGTCATGGATCAGCTTGAATAGTGTTGATTGGAGATGTAAGAAGGAACAATCTTTTATTAGCATCTAGGCTGGAGTGTCTGCATCTCCCCCTATGCTCATGCTGTCTTCCTCACCATCCCCACCAGCATCTCCAAATAAATCTTCAGCCAATTCAAAATCACTGCCAGTGTTGGGAGGCATAACAGTGATTGCATCTTTTTCTCTTTGTAGAGATTGTGTAGTGTGCACCAATTGTAGCATCCTTTCAGCCGCCTCATTGCCCTGTACAGCTAGAGTTTGGTAAGCTGTAGCAGGGTGAGTAAATGTCTCAGCATCTAGGGAAATAGAGTCTATAGCAGCTTGATAGTCTTGCTGAAATAGTCTTTTCCTTTCTCCTTCATTGACACTCATTGACTCACTTGCAATGATTTCCATCCTTATCACTCCTGTACCTGCTTTTCTCTCATAATCTCTTTGTTTTTGAATCAAGGGCTCCCCTTAGCTTCCCACCCTCACACCCTCACCTTCACCATCTAAGGTGGGACTCCTCTCACTCATATTTGCCAGTCCTGAAGAAATGGACTACATTGGTTCACTCTTTTCCTCTCCTTTTTCCTGGGAGCAACCCAGACTCTCACTCAAATCACTCCCTTCCCTCAGTCCTAGGAGTTATTGCACTACTACTAAGTCTTCTGCACTTGTAAGAATTGAAGAAATTTGAAGTTATGCAGAGACACCCGACAGATAAAGAATATCCATCGGGTTAGTAGTATGGCTATCCGACGAATGACTGCTGTTAGGCTTATCCGTCGGGATACAATCACTACTCGACGGATGATGAATATCCATCGGGATAGTAGAAATGAAAGAGTTTGGAGTGGAGACTATTGTAGAATCTGTGCAAATTGATGAAAATTTTGGCACAGATGTCTCAACAGTCTCAGAAAGAAATGGTAAATGAGCTAACAAATCATCTACAAGATGATGCTCACTTACTTGGATTTTTGGCTTCTCCGAGAGAGTTAAAGATGGAGAATTTGGAAGTGATGTATTGATCACGTCAACATCCAGTGAGTGTGTGGGAGAATTTGGTGTATCAGGTGCTTCAATTATGAGAGATTTTGGCTGTGACTCCATATTTATTAGAGCCACATCAACCTGACTTTGAGAAGGTGCAGTGAATGTGTCTTTAGCACTAGTTTGCACAGTGTGTGAGCCCTGTGCATCCCCAAGGGTTTTGGTTTCTTCTTTCTGATATAGGTTTGGGGTGAGCTTGTGTCCCTTACCCTCTTGGCCTGTGCTCCTGGTTGAGAGCTTGTTTCAATGGTAACATCCTTTTAGGAGGATGAAACCAGTAATGAGCTAATTTCCTTATTAACAACCACAATTTGTTGGGAAACTGTGGTGTGGCTAGGTTTGGGTACACTCTTCTCACCAGCCTTATCCTTAGGGCTTCTTTGATTTTCACCCTGTCCCTCACCTTTTGAAAGGCATATGTCATAGCCTACTCGTTTATTCGAGTATTTAACTCAACTCAAATAAAAATGTAATAAGTAAATAGTGGATCAATCATCAGAGAGATCTCACAAAGTAACATCTGTCAAAGATCAAAGAAACATTGTTCATCTGCAGACTTGAAGATTCACTGGAAGAAGTTCAAGAATTTGATCATGCCTCAGTGATGTAAATCAAGATCGTGGATTTAATCAAGTGACAGAGATCTCGTCAAGGTATCAATTTATTACAAGGATTCAATCAGAATATCAAAGTCAAGACATGAAGAAACGTCACGGAAGTTAGTCACTCATGAACCAGACAGTACATCGAGTGTCAGCATTGAAGTGGCGGAATTGATTCATAAGTCTCAGTGACTTTCAGAAGATTGTCAGAAGAATGGATGCTGCTCAGCGTTAGTATTAATTCTCTATTAATTAATTAAGTCATATAATTTAATTAAGAAAATAAATTATATCTGCAAAGATTAATTTATTGATTAATTGAATTAAATTGATTAATTAAGTTAGAATTAATATTAAGGATTTAAAGAATTTTAATTGATTAAAATCTGTTTTAATTCTAAAAAGACAACTGATTGTACTAGTATGACAATCGGTATGACAATTGATAGTCATACCGAAAGTCATGCTAATTCAGTTGATTGTCTTGATAGAATTATTGTTTAGATTAAAATCACTTATTAATTCAGTAAGACAATTTCATTTGTACTACTATGACAATCGGTATGACAATCAATAGTCATACCGAAAGTCTTGCTAGTTCATTTTAATTGTCTTACTAGCTCTAAAGGATTGTCACACCAGTTCAACATTCTCGGCTGTGGTGATTAAAAACAAGCAGAGACCAATTCATTTACATAACACATACAGAGAGCAATCAAACAGAAGCCAATAACAAAAAGAGAACAAGCAGCCAAAATATTTCATCTTATCTGCTAATTCAAGTTTACAATTTCTAGCTTGTAAAGTTAAATCCAATCAACTAGAAATCACTCTCTTGTTCTTGTGTATCAATCTAGCGGATTAAAATCCCTAGAACTTAATCTCAAATCGCTTTTAGCATTTGATCTTTTAATTACAAAAATAGAAAAAGTTCATGTCGAATTTATTCTAGATTTGTAATAATTGATTTGAGATTAATCCCTTGTAACCGATACCGTAGTTGTAACACCTTTCAAGTTTAATAAAAGTTTTATTTAACTTGAATTTTGTTTCACAATTTTATTCCGCATTTTATTCGACGAAACGGTATTGTTTGCATTCAACCCCCCCTTCTACAAACAAATTGGGACCTAACACCTTTCTTACCCTCCTTCACACTCCCCTCTTTAGGTTTAGTAGATTTTACAACTGATTTCTTTTGAAAGAAATCAGAGGGGGCTTTCTTAGCTTTGGATTTAGAAACTTTTATTGGTTTGGTAGCTTGGGTAGGCATCTGTTTGGTCATTGGCACAGATACCATAACTACACTAGAAAGCAAAGAAATGTGTGAGGTTGGAAGAGTAGAGACAGTAGAATTTACCTGACTTACCTGAGGTCCCTCCATTTTTGGAAAATAGTACAATGACACCTCCTTGTGATGATTTTCTCTATTTAAATCTGCAATAATCCTTCTTTCTTGAACCCGACAATTCAGCTTGTTGGTTGGGTTCTCAATCACAATATTCTCAATAAGATGGTTAGCAAGCATCATAAAGAATCTAGCATTAATAGAAACTTCTACCTCTCTTATTTAGTTCTCCTAACTTAAAGCCTAAATCAAACAAAACCAAGTCACTAAAATTGAAATACTTATCGATAACTAGCATGTAAAGCATGTTAAGCATAGATATGTTGATAGAATCAAAATTGCTTGGCTTACCAGAAAACACTTTAGTTACTATCTCACATAGATAACTCCATTCTTTCCTAAGACCCAATCTCCTAATTTCACTTAACTTAGAGGTAGTGAGTGCATAGCCCATAGAGTTAAGCATGTTAACAATATCAGTATATGTGTGTGGAGTAGTAACATTGTTATCAGGGATTTTAAAGCATGCTTTGACAATATCACTATTTATGCAAAATTGCTTACCTTTTAGAGTGAGAGTGATGGTCTTGTCTGTTGAGTTGTACACTGCATTTGTCCACATTTCCTCTACAACCTCACAGTAAATGGTGGGTGATTCCAGCATGGCATGGTTGAGTTTGCAGTTCTTCACAAAATCCATCATGTTAGGTCACACAACACTGTAGAAGGGGGTTGAATACAGTGTTATTACAATCAAATCGATCTTGAACACAAGTAACAATAAACATATATATTCAATATAATAAACTCTGTTACAATGGAACTGTTCTCTCTCAGTGATGAACAAATATCACTAAGAGCTGTTAGGTTACAATGTATAATCTTCTCGATAATGATAACACATATATTGTAAACTCGAAGTCTGTGTTTATATAGTACACAGTTACAAGATAACTTCTAATTGATATGAAATATAATTCTGTCTCCTAAAATATATCAATCAGATATCTTATACAAGTCTTCCACTCTTCAAATTCTTTCCATTCATATCTTCTTTTGTTTTAGTCTTGATCTTCTACTGTTAATCAGCTTCCTTCCTTAACTGTAAGTCCTCCCGCACTTAAGTTCTGATATGACCTTAAGTCCGGATATTATGTTCCGACTTCCAGTAAGTACTGATTCCAGTAAGTCCTGATATTTCCTGTTTGTTAAGATCTGAAAACTAAACATGAAACATATTAGACATGACATCTCAAATATATCTAACAATCTCCCCCAACTTGTAAATTATGCAAAATATACAAGTTAATAGATTTGATGATGTCAAAAACATTTAAGTTCAAATGCATAGAGAATTTAACTGAGTAACTAACTACAACTTACAGTCCTTGTAGCTTTTACCAATCTCACTGAGTCAATCTGAATCCATAATGATTCTTAACAAAGTGTGATGTCAGCTTTTCTTCTTTAATCCTCAGGGTCTGAGAGAGTGTAGTCTTGACTTGCTTCATCTTTTCATTCTGACTTCCAATCTGATAGATTGCAGTCCTTATCGCAGAGATATGGTTTTTGTTGGGAATATGTTGTGAACTTGATGATTACATTAACAAAACACCTTAGTAGATTTAACTTAGTGAAAAATGTAGCACTCGACGGGTGATCAGATATAGTCCCGACGGATGACTCAATATAGTCCCGGCGGATGATGATTTAACATCCATCGAGTGAGTAGCTTATGTAACAATAAGTATTGTAACACATTTCTGTGAACAACTTTGTATAGATCCTGTAGTAGCATATTAGTCATATTGACTATTATATGCAGAATAGGCTGATTAATTGTAAATATAAGATGTCTTGTAATTCTGCATAAGTGAAATGAAGTTAAGTGTCAAATAGCTACCCGACGGATGATCAACAGAGCTACCCGACGGATGATCAACAAGGCAACCCGACGGATGACAAGTATGTACCCGACGGATGATCAATTCAAACATCTGATGATAGTGACAACACAGTCACATGCGTTGGGTGTTTACAAAAGGAATGTGGAAGCCTGTTTAACGGGAAATGAAGAACAAAGAAGCATTACCATTTCCATGCAAGTTAAGAAGATTTTCAAAGATGCTGGAATAGAGTAGTGAAGTAGCATGGAGTTTGACTTGATAGTTTTGTTTTATTATCCTGTCTTATTACCATGTAAACTTGGTGATATATAAACCAAGTGTAGCTAGTGAAATAAATAACTAAGCAAACACTCTTAGAAGAGAAATAGAAAATGCTGTAACTGTTAAGAATTTCTCTGTAGTTTGTTTGTTCACTTGTAAAGTAGCTGTGAGATAATTTGTTCTTCACAGAGTTCTTAAATCGATATATATATATATATATATATATATATATATATATATATATATATATATATATATATATATATATATATCTGGTGGATACTTTCAAATCCACCAGAAAGTTTTAAAAGCTTGTGTTTTTTATTACTTTATGTTTTTGATTCACTTAACTTGTTATTCCGCACCTTCCAAATCAAAACACATATATATACACAGTTTGAGTTAGAACATTTTATAGTTCAAGAAAAAGTTCACTAGAATTACATTCAACCCCCCTTCTGTAATTCTTGCTGTATTGTTAGGGACTAACAATTGGTATCAGAGCAAGCTCTTGAAGCACAAAGAGTTTAAAGATCACAACAAACAACAAGATGAACAGGAAGGATGTTGGAGTCAAGATTCCTTTCTGGACAAAGATAATTACCATCACTGGAAGGTAAATATGCATCTTCATTTAGTTTCTCAAGATGAGGCCTATGTGGATTGCATAGAGAGAGGTCCTCATGTACCAATGAGAGCTGCAACTGGAAATGAGCCATCCGTTCCCAAGCCAAGGCATGAATGGTCAGATCCTGATATTGAACAAGTCAGGAAAGACAAGAAGGCTATGAATATTTTATTCAATGGAGTTGATGGGACATGTTTGACAACATCATCAATTGCAAGACAGCCAAGGAGGTTTGGGACACCATTCAAATAATTTGTGATGGCACTGAACAAGTTAGAGAAAACAAGATACAGTTACTAATTCAGCAATATGAGCATTTCCACTGTGAAGAAGGTGAAACCCTCACTGATATCTTTAGTAGATTTCAAAATCTACTAAATGCTCTAAAGATGCATGGAAGAGTCTACCAAACCAAAGATTCTAACATCAAATTCCTGAGATCCCTTCCAAAAAAATGGAAACCAATGACAGTCTCCTTGATAAATTCACAAGAATACAAGGAGTTTACACTAGAGAGACTGTATGGCATTCTAAAGACTTATGAGCTTGAAATAAAGAAAGATGAAAGAATGGAGAAAGGGAGAAAGAAAGGAGGGTCCATTGCACTGGTTGCTGAGTTAGAGAAAGAGAAGGAGATGAAGATAGAAGCTGTTGAGTCTACTTCAAAGGTCTATGAAAACAAGGGCAAGGGGCTGGTAGAAGAAAATGAAGATTCCTTGAGCCAAGATGATATGGATGATATTGATGAACATCTTGCATTTTTTTTCCAGAAGATTTGACAAGATCAAGTTCAAGAAGAACTCTGGAGCAGCTAAGCCAAATAGAAAAATGGTGGATAAATCTAAATTCAAGTGTTTCAAATATGTCTTGGCAGGGCACTTTGCCAGTGAGTGTAGAAACTCAGATTCCAGCAAGAAGAAGTTTGAGCCTGTGGATTATAAAGAGAAGTATTTTGAGTTGCTCAAATAAAAGGAAAGAGCTTTTATTACACAAGAAAATGACTGGGCAGTAGATGGTCAGGATGAGAATGAAGATGTCAGCTATGTCAATCTAGCCCTAATGGCCAAGTCTGATGAAACAGAGACAAATTCTTCAAGTAATCAGGGAAACAGAAAGAATCTGTGGTACTTAGATAGTGGCTGTTTAAGACACATGACTGGAGATTCTACCCTGCTCATAGAGTTCAAGGAAAGAGCTGGCCCAAGTATTACTTTTGGAGATGACAACAAGGGTTATACTGTGGGATATGGTTTGATTTTAAAAGACAATGTCATCATTGAGGAGGTTGCCTTAGTGGATGGTCTCAAGCACAATTTGTTGAGTATCAGCCAACTTTGTGATAAAGGCAATTCAGTAACCTTCAATACAGAAGTCTGTGTTGTGACATACAAGAGGAGCAACAAAGTGGTTCTCACTGGAGTGAGAAAAGGAAATGTGTACCTAGCTGACTTCAACTCATCAAATGTAGAATTTGTTACTTGTCTTCTCAGTAAAGTAAGTCAAGATGAAAGTTGGCTATGGCACAAGAAGCTATCCCATCTGAACTTTAAGACCATGAATAAGCTTGTAAAGAAAGAACTGGTTAGAGGTATTCCTCAAGTGGAGTTTTCTAAGGATGGACTGTGTGATGCTTGCCAAAAGGGAAAGCAAATCAAAGCATCATTTAGAAAGAAGCTTGATTCAATAATTGAAGAACCTTTGCAACTGCTATACAAGGATTTGTTTGGACCAGTCAATGTGTTGTCCATCTCAAGGAAAAGATTTTTCCTAGTTATTGTAGATGATTTCTCAAAGTTCTCTTGGACATATTTACTAAAGTCTAAAGATGAGGCTAGTGAAATCATCATCAATCATATAAGGCAAGTCAACAATCATCCTGATTTCAAAGTAAGGAGGATCAGGAGTGACAATAGAACTGAGTTCAAGAATTCTGTCATGAGAGCATTTTGTGAAGAGAATGGGATTATGCATGAGTTTTCAGCAGCAAGAACTCCACAACAAAATGGAGTAGTAGAAAGGAAGAGCAGATCACTTATTGAAGCTGCAAGGACAATGCTTGAAGAATCAAAGTTACCAACATACTTCTGGGCTGAAGCTGTATATACTGCATGCTACACTCAAAATATTTCTTTGGTTAATCAAGAAAAATGCATGACTCCCTACCAATTCTTCAAGAACAAGAAGCCAACTCTAAATTTTCCTCATGTCTTTGGCTGCAAATGTTATATCTTGAGGAATCAAACTGATCAAAATGGGAAGTTTGATGGTAAAGCAGATGAAGGAATTTTTGTTGGATATGCTGTTGGTAAAGCATACAGAGTCTACAATCTGAGAACCAACATTGTTATGGAATCAATACATGTTGTGTTTGATGATAAAAAGATTGAAGGACTACAAGATGGAGATTACCATGAGAGCCTCAAATTCGACAATGTGGAGATGGTTTGTGATGACAGTGATGATGAAAGTGATCAAGAAACTACAACTAAGGATAATGCAGAAAAATCTACAACCAATGAAGCTAATAACTCAACATCCATCGAGTTACAAAATGCTTCATCCGTCGACAGATAATCTGCATCATCCATCGGGAGACAGTCAGCTTCATCCGTCGGAACTCAAAATACACCATCCGTCGGTTCATCAAAAGAAGCTGAAAGTCAGAATAGATCACTTACAAAAAGTTCCTCTTTATCAAATCATAGATTTACAAACTCAGGGGGAGTTTCTAATAATCAAAACTCAATCACACATCAAGACAACAATGAGGCCTCTCCATCTAGAGCTAATCTACCTCAACAAAGAAAATGGACAAATGATCACCCCTTTGAGCTCATCATTGGTGATGTATCTTCTAGAGTTCAAACAAGGAGAGCAACTCAAGAAGAATGTCTATATAGCAGTTTCCTATCTGGGAAGAACCAAAGAAGGTAGAAGAAGCTTTGTTGGATCCTGATTGGATTTTAGCTATGCAGGAGGAGCTAAACCAATTTGAAAGGAACAATGTTTGGAAGCTGGTACCCAAGCCTAAAGGAAAGAATTCAGTAGACACCAAATGGGTATTCAGAAACAAGATGGATGAAAATGGCATAGTAGTCAGGAACAAAGCTAGATTAGTTGCTAAGGGCTACTGTCAACAAGAAGGAATATATTTTGATGAAACATTTGCTCCTGTTGCAAGACTTGAACCCATCAGAATGTTCTTAGCCTATGCAGCCCATGCCAATTTCAAGGTCTATCAAATGAATATCAAGAGTGCTTTTCTAAATGGAGATTTGGAGGAGGAAGTCTATGTCAGTCAGCCTCCTCGTTTTGAAGATCCAAATCTACCTAATCATGTATACTATCTTTTGAAAGCACTCTATGGATTGAATCAAGAACCTAGAGCCTGGTATGACACTTTGTCAAAATTTCTTTTAGAAAATCACTTCACTAGAGGTACTGTAGACAAAACTTTATTCTTTAGAAATGTTAATGGCTCTAGCATACTTGTTCAAATTTATGTAGATGACATTATTTTTGGCTCTACAAATGAAAAACTTTGCAAAAAGTTTTCCAAATTGATGCAAAGTAAGTATAAAATGAGCATGATGGGAGAACTAACTTACTTTCTTGGTTTGCAAGTTAAGCAAGTTAGTGATGGAATATTCATTAGTCAAACTAAATACATTTATGATCTTTTAAAGAAGTTTGAACTAATGGATTGCACATCTGCAAAAACTCCCATGGCCACTGCAACTAAACTTGAATTAAACACTACTGAAAAGTCTGTGGATATTTCAAGTTATAGAAGCATGGTTGGCTCACTTCTATACTTAATAGCTAGTAGGCCAGATATAATGTTTGCTACATGTCTTTGTGCTAGATTTCAGGCTGATCCTAGAGAATCTCATTTAATTGCTATTAAGAGAATTTTTAGATATCTCAAAGGTACACCAAAACTTGGCATTTGGTATCCTAGAGATTCTGGTTTTGATCTAACTGGTTATTCAGATGCAGATTATACAGGTTGTAGAATTGATAGAAAAAGTACAACAAGAACCTGTCAATTTCTAGGAAATAAGCTTGTGTCCTGGTTTAGTAAAAAGCAAAATTCATTTTCTACTTCTACAGCAGAAGCTGAATATATTGCTGCTGGCAGTTGCTGTGCACAGATTTTGTGGATGAAAAACCAATTGTTAGACTATGGTCTGCAAGTGGAATGAATTCCTATTTTCTCTGATAACAAAAGTGCAATTGCCATCACTGAGAATCCATTACAGCATTCAAGAACAACGCACATAGATATCAAGTACCACTTCATAAGGGAACATGTAATGAATGGTACTGTGGAACTATATTTTGTTCCAAGTGAAAAATAGCTTACAGATTTATTTACCAAGCCACTGGATGAATCCACCTTTTCAAGGTTGGTAAGTGAATTAGGTATGCTTAATTACTCTTGAATCTTTTCAGATATTTTGCAAGTTGTAAAGCAGCCAGAAATTTAATTGATTTTTCAGTCCTGGATGAAATTTTGGCTAAGTCAAAATTTAAATCCCGACGGATGATCTTTATCCATCGAGTTCGATCATCCGTCGGAATATAATTTTTTAATAAAATCAATTATTTTTCTGGAATTTTTATAACTCGACGGATAACTGTTTTTCCTCATCCGTCGAATTGTCTAAATCTTAGCCGTTAATTTTCTGAACATTATCCATCGAGTATACTTACAGTTTGTAAGCATAACACAACTTATAATTGATGGAATTTTTACAGTTTATCTTTTTAAAAGGCTATTTTGGGCAATTTTTATTGGTCACTTTATTTTACTTTATTATTTTTGACAGTTTTTCTTTGGGGATATAAAAGCAGAATTCATTTTCATTTCTTTTCTTTTATCATTCTCAATTCATTTGCTCTAACTTCTTTCTTTCTCAAAAGCAATTACCCTCTCTCTCTCTGCAATTTTTACTCTCTAACAATGGTTCCAGTCGTCAAAATCATATCTCAAACTGGCTTTATCTATGAGAAGAACAATTTCACGGCTTTAGTGAACAAGGGGATTCAGCAGTCTGGCGACTATCACAAAATGATGGATTTGGTGCAAGGCTGTAAGCTCAAATATGCCATGCTAGAGTCTCCCACTATCTACTGTGAGTTTGTGGAGGAAATATGGACGACTGCAGTGTACAACTCAACTGACAAGACCATCACTTTCACTATTAAAGGTAAGGAATTATGTGTTAATAGTGACATTGTTAAAGCATGCTTTAGGATTCCTGATAATACTGTCTCCACTCCACACACAGACACTGATATTGTTAACATGTTAAACTCCATGGGTTATGCATTCACCATCTCTAAATTAAGTGAAATTAGGAGATTGGGTCTTAGGAAAGAATGGGGTTTCCTGTGTGATGTAGTTACTAATGTATTTTCTGGAAAAGTTAGCAATTTTGATTCTGTTAATATCTTCATGTTCAACATGCTTTACATGCTACTAACTGATAAATACTTCAATTTTAGTGATCTAGTCTTGTTTGAGTTGGGGTATAAGTTAGGAGAGCTTAACAAGAGGGGTAAGAGTGTTTATTATACTAGATTTTTCATGATGCTTGCTAACCACCTTTTTGAGGATATTGTGCTTGAGAATCCAAACAACAAGTTAAATTGTTGGGTTCAAGAGAGAAGAATTATTGCATATCTCAATAGAGCAGATCACCACAAAGAGGTGCCACTCTTCTACTTTCCACTAATGGAGGCACCTCAGGTAAGTGAGGTAATTTCAACTGTCCCTACTCTTCCAGACTCAAATACTTCTCTGCCTTCTAGTATAACAGTGGCATCTGTGTCAATGACCAGACAGATGCCTACCCAAGCTACCAAAACCAAAGTTTCAAAACCAAAGACAAAGAAAGCCCCCTCTGGTGTCTCTCAAAAGATGCCAGTTGTAAAATCTACTTAACACAAAGAGGGGAGTGTGAAGGTGGGAAAGACAGGTGAGGGACAGGGTGAAAATCAAAGAAACCCTAAGGATAAGGATGGTGAGCATAGTGTACCCAAACCAAGCCACACCACAGTTTCCCAACAAACTGTGGTTGTTAATAAGGATAAAAGCTCAATTCTAGTTTCATCCTCCCAAAATGATGTAACTATTGAAACAAGCTCTCAACCAGGAGCACAGAACAAAAGGGGTAGGGACATAAGTTCACCATAAACAAACACAAGAAAGAAGAAATCTAAAACCCTTGGGGATGCACAGGGTACACACACAGTGCAAACTGGAGCTAAAGACCCAGTCATTGCACCATCTCAAAGTCAATTTGATGTGGCTCCAACAAACGTGGAGTCACAGCCAAAATCTGTACAAATTGAAACACCTCAAACACCAAATTCTATCACACACTCTTTGGATGTTGACATGATTCAAACATCACAACCATATTCTTCATCTTTAACTTTGTTGGAGAAGCCAAAAATCCATGCAAGTGAGCATCATCTTCTAGATGATTTGTTGGCTCACTTGCCTTTTCTTTCTGAGACTGTTGAGACATCTGTGCCAAAATTTTCATCAATCTGCACAGAGTCCACAATAGTCTCCACTCCAAACTCATTCATTTCTACTCACTCGATGGATATTGTTCATCCGTCGAGTAGTGATTGTATCCCGACAGATGTGCCTTACAACAGTCATCTGTCGGATAGTCAAATTACTAACCCGATGGATATTTCTCATCCATCGGGTGTCTCTACACAACTCCAAAGTTCAACTATAGTTACAAGTGCAGATGACTTAGTAATTGTGCAATCACTATTAGGATTGAGGGAAGGTAGTGACTTGAGTGAGAGCTTGGGTTGCTCCCAGGAAAAAGGAGAGAAAAAGAGTGATCCAATGCAGTCCATTTCTTCAGGACTGGAAAAAGTGAGTGTGAGGAGTCCCACCTTAGATGGTGAATGTGAGGGTGTGAGGGTGGAGAGCCAATGTGAGACCTTGATGCAAGAAAAGAGAGATAATGAGAGAAATGCAGGTACTGGAGATATAAGGGTGGAGGTCATTGTAAGTGAGTTAATGAATATCCAGGATGCAAACATGGAGGGACTATCTCAGCAAACTCAAGCTGTTATAGATTCTACCTCCTTAGATGCTGAGATATTTACTCACCCTGTTCCAGCCTATCAACTTCTAGCTGGACAGGGCAATGACAATGCAGAAAGAATGCTCAATTTGGTGCACACCACACAGTCAATACAAAGAGCTAAGGATGCCATCACAACTTTGCCCTCAACAGCTGGTGATGTTGATTATGAGACTGGTGGCTCAGAAGAATTCTTTGGAGGTGAGGGTGGAGATAGTGAAGAAGAGTCATTGGACATAGGGGAGAAGTAGGCCCTAGTTCCAGATCAAGCATGCCATCATGGGCCTTCTCCAGGAACTGTGGTGATCACCATTTCAAGACCACACTCATCCAACTTATCAGTCAAACACAGTCTGCACTTCAATCAACCACAAATGCTAGCACAAAGAAGCTTCTGCAAGCACATCTTGTTTCTCTCCAACTATAGCAAATCTCTAGCTACCAATAAAGTGAAAATGTCTCCCTCATCAAAAATGAAGTTGATCAACTTAAGAAAGACATCTCTGACAAGTTGGAAGCTAAACTTCTAGAAGCCGTAATGCTTGACATCAAAAGACAGCTCAGGAAAAACTCTGATCTTGCAGCCAAGGTAGATTTCTTGGACAAAAGAATGGTTGCTATGGAAGCTTCACTTACAGCAATCCATCTATACTAAGCTCAACAAAAAGACTTACTTCAGAAACTGGTGGCTGCACAGACCTCCTCCTCTACTCAGCTTGATGATAACAAAAAGGGGGAGAAAGAGAGTTCTAGGAGTGAGGGGGAGCAAAAAGTGCTTAACATTCAAGTGAGTAAAGTAATTGTGCCAACAATTGCTTTCACAAAGCCACCAGCTAAAGATGACATTGATCTAATAAATAAAGCAGCAGCCACTTTGAGAGCAGCTGAGAAAAAGCAGTTTAGTATAATCAACTGGGAGAAAATTGATGAGGATATTCAAAAGAAATTTGGTCTACCAAAGAAGCTAGAAAAATCAGTCATTTATCACTCTCAAGTCAGGCAAATTTCTGTGAATGATATGAGCATGAACTATCTAGAAAAAGGCCAGACATCCTGCATCAAATCCCCAAAGGCAGATCTAATTATGAAGCCAAAGGTGAACTACCCAAAGTCTTCACTCAAGAACCCTTTGGACACAGTGTATGAGACACCAAAGCCTGATGAGAAGAAACTGTTGTCAAGATCTATTACATTCTACAAGGATCCAGCTGATTCAGCATTGAAAATGAGAATTGCCAAGGTTTTCAGGAATGGTAAGGAAATTTGTGTGGTGGCTGGACACCCTCAAATTGCTGAAGCAAAAAGGGAAGAAAAGGCAAGATTGAAGCAAGAAAAGAAGCAAGCTGCTCTAGATGCTAAAAAGCTCAAAGAAAAGAAGGAGCAAGCTGCTATCTTGGCCAAGTTGCAAGCTGTGAAACCCACACAACAAATTCCTGAACAACCATCTAAAACCACTGGATCTAAGGATCTGAAAATGCAAGAAGAATCACAGCAGAAAAGAAGGTTTAAATACAAACTTCACTCCAAGAGAAAAGTGAACTTTGATGAAGAAGGATTGGAAGATCAGTTTCCCAAAAACTCTACTTCTACAACAACTCAAACATCCATGCCCTCTGTGGCACATGAAGAATTCAAGATAGATCCATCCAAGAATTTCCATGGTGAACCTATCATTCCAAAGGATGAGCCAATAGACTGGGATAGTCTACCGATTCCTGAACACAATTTACCTCATTTCATGAAGCTAAAGAAGACAAAGACCAGAGCAGTCAAGAAAGTGAAGCCCTCAACTTTCAGATCCAAGTCCCTAACCAAAGCTCAAACCAAGTTCAATAAGGGAGATATCATGTACATCTGTGATATCAAGGAATTCTCTGATCTAAACCTCTATCTAGATGAATTGGAAGAAGTTAGAGGAATTGATGCTTACAAGAATCTACCTGAAAGGTTAGTATTCAAGTACAAGGGAGGAAAAGAGATACCATGGCCACTTCACATGATTCTTCAAGAAAGCCAATCTGTACTGATAAAAGTTTATTTATCCTTTAAAAAGAACTTTGGATTCAATGTGACAGCTAGAAGATTAGTTCTAAAGAAGATTGAAGAACTGAGGAGTATTAGAGCCAAAGATGCACTCCCAAAGACTTTAACTATTCCTTACACAGGGAGTAGAGTGCATCTAAGGCCATACTGGATGATGGAATTCATGGATGATAAGGGAGTTAGAAGATTCTTCAGATTAGAAGACCCGTTGAGCATCTCTAGCAATGAGACTGTTTTGGAAATATAAGGAATGCTAGATCTCTCAGAATATGATGAACTTAAATTCCACTGACAGCTCCAAAATCAAATAGAAGAAAACAACAAGAGGCTTGGGAAGAAATCCAGACAATCAAGGAAATAGATCAATTTGCTCAGACTAGAGGAGCACCTTGAAAATGATTGTGAGCAAATCTTTGAACACTTTATCTTGTAAATGTTTTAGTAAATAATGCAGCACTTTTTGGTTTTATCTACTACCTTTTAATTCTGTATTTTTAGGGTGTTTTGTTATCATCAAGTTTCTCTTAATTTATGGCTACAATTCTAGTAGGCATAAATTGGGGGAGATTGTTGGGAATATGTTGTGAACTTGATGATTACATTAACAAAACACCTTAGTAGATTTAACTTAGTGAAAAATGTAGCACTCGATGGATGATCAGATATAGTCCCGGCGAATGACTCAATATAGTCCCGACGAATGATGATTTGACATCCATCGAGTGAGTAGCTTATGTAGCAATAAGTATTGTAACACATTTCTGTGAATAACTTTGTATAGATTCTGTAGTAGCATATGAGTCATATTGTCTTAATTGTAAATATAAGATGTCTTGTAATTCTGCATAAGTGAAATGAAGTCAAGTGTTAAATAGCTACCCGACAGATGATCAACAAAGCTACCCGAAGGATGATCAACAAGGCAACCTGACGGATGACAAGTATGTACCCGACAGATGATCAATTCAAAAATCTGTTGACAGTGACAACAGAGTCACATGCATTGGGTGTTTACAAAAGGAATGTGGAAGCCTGTTTAACAGAAAATGAAGAACAAAGAAGCATTACCATTTCCATACAAGTTAAGAAGATTTTCAAAGATGCTGGAATAGAGTAGTGAAGTAGCATGGAGTTTGGCTTGATAGTTTTGTTTTATTATCCTGTCTTATTACCATGTAAACTTGGTGATATATAAACCAAGTGTAGCTAGTGAAACAAATAACTAAGCAAACACTTTTAGAAGAGAAATAGAAAAAGCTCTAACTGTTAAGAATTTCTCTGTAGTTTGTTTGTTCACTTGTAAAGCAGCTGTGAGGCAATTTGTTCTTCACAGTGTTCTTAAATCGATATATATATATATATATATATATATATATATATCTGGCGGATACTTTCAAATTCACCAGAAAGTTTTAAAAGCTTGTGTTTTTATTACTTTGTGTTTTTGATTCACTTAACTTGTTATTCCGCACCTTGCAAATCAAAACACATATATATACACAGTTTGAGTTAGAACATTTTATAGTTCATGAAAAAGCTCACTAGAATTACATTCAACCCCCATCCTGTAATTTTTGCTGCATTGTTAGGGACTAACAGTTTCTTTCTAAACAATTGTCCAGTCTTATTACCCTAGGATGAGAAGAGTCTTCATTGTGGCATAGACATTTCTCTTTCAGTATTACCTCAAGCTTAGCAGAATTCTTCTTCATTGGAATTTCACTTCCATCATCTTCAACAATATTAGGAATGAATTCTGTAAATCTTGAACCAGAAATTCTTTCTTTATAATTGATGGTCTTCAATATGAAGTTTGACCATCTCCTGGTAATATTAGACTTTACCTCTAAAAGGTATTGAAAGAATTGAAGTTCTTTCAATGATTTGTTTAGCACATCTGATTCTGTCATTTGATATGTCCTTCCATCTTCAAAAAATAGAATCAGATTTTCTTTCACATTGTGCTTGTTATGAACATCAAGTACCCCTTGAACAAATATAACTTTATCAAGATGCTTCTGTGTAACATCTTCAAGCAGTCTGTCAGTCAATAGAAATGGATCTATAATAGCAACTTCAACTCCTGTTTTGATTTTAGCTTCATCAGAACCTAGTCCAGCCTTGTCTCTTGGTTCTCTAGCATTTAACCCAATAGACATGAAATCAGACATCAATTGGCTTTTCTTTGGATCTGATGGTTTGACATTTTTCCACAGAAGTTTCTTTTTATCAGCTACTTCCATTTTGTCTAAATCAACTTGAGTACTGTCAGAGGTTAACTTCTTGACTTTATCAGAACTTGTTGCTTTTGCTTTTGCTTGCTGTTCTTCACTCTGAACAAACCTCTTTTTGTAAAGCTTGGTCTCTATTTCTAGCTTATCAGCCTTTTCTAGAAGTTTGTCAACCTTTCTTGAGTTTGAGAGTGAAGACCTTGAAGATGATTGGTAGAGAGAGCAGTGATCTTGAGCTGTGTCTTGAAATCAGAATTTGACAATAACTCATCAGCTTTTGACACATGCTCTGTCAGAATATTAGAGCTTGGAATGAATTCAGAATCATTCCACTTCTTGGTCCACTCAACTCCCCTGCGAGTATCCTCGCAAGGTATAGGTGCATCCTGCTCAATAAACTTCTTTACCAGTGCTTCCTTTCCCATAATGGGAGCTGGAGTCTTAACAGAAACACTGTCTTCAGAACTTGAAGAAGATTCATTATGTTCTGACTAGACAATAGTGTGTGAGGCAACTGGAGATTCAGGAATAACCTCATCTACTGTAGGAATTTCAGCATGCTCAGGTGGAGTTGGTATCTCAGCATTTAAGATTGGAGATTGAACTAGAGATTGCTGAGCTTCTGTAGGAGCTTCTAAATACAGAATAGAAGGAATGTGCAGCCTATAAATGTCAATTTCAGAACTGAAACCTGAATCTTCAACTGTAATATCTTCATGAAGAGGAGAAATTGGAGGTGTAACCACTGTATCAGGAACAGTGTCGTGGTCTTTAGCTGGAGGTGGCAGAGATTTAATTATAATTAGCTCTTTTGAGATAAGAGATTCCTAATCCCCTTCCTCAGCTTCTGCAGTATCTTCAGATAGAGATTTAGCATTATACCTCTTTGCCCTCATTTTCTTCAATCTTCTTGCCAATGAAGGAGTTGCTGTTGGAACATCAGAACTTAGAGATTTCCTCTTTAAAGTATAAAAACTTTGAGCTGCAGTTTCTTTCTGAGAAGTAATATTCTTAGCTTCAACTGTCACAGGTTCTGATGCATTAACCTGTGCTTCCTCTTTACTGTCAGATTCATCCCTGAGAATCATTTTCCTTCTCTTTTGAGGAAGTTGAGGAACAGACTTTGTCCTCTTTGGCCTGGAAGATGAAGATCTGATGGTATGTGCTGATGATTTAGGTTGAGATGATTGAGTTGATGGTTTGAAAGATATCTTGATGGTAGATTTTAGTTGTGGTTGAGAAGTTTGAGGTGCTTGTGTAGTGGTGGTAGGTGCTGAAGGTTGAGGTTCAGATGGTTGGACATCAGGATATAGTGTAGTGTATGTAACTGGATCATAGTTTATTAAGGCTTGTTTGACAGATATGGGAATTTGGAGGGGTCTCAACACAGCCTTCTTATTATCAGTAGATAATAAGTCATTAAAAGCTCTTTTAGCTAGTCTAAATGGTGGAATTAATTCACTAGCTAATTGGAGCTTATCAGCACAACAAAAGCTATAAATAAGTTGACAGAATCTAGCAAAGTAGATAGTATTTCTATCTTCTTTCATCCTATCCCCAATAAAGCCTAAAACAACACTTGCATAATCAAAATGAGTTTGATTAATGAGAGCATACCCGATTTGTTGACTGAGAATTGGGATTGCATCAAAATTAGAACATTTGTTTGCAAAAGCCTTTGTGATGTAGTCGAAGAAGAAACTCCATTCCCTCCTTATGTTGGATCTCTTCAATTGACCTAGCTTTGCCAATGTCTTTTCATACCCCAGATTGGCCATCATCTGTTGAAGAACTGGCTCCTCAACAGTCGAATAAATGCAATTCTCAGGCAATTGCAGTGCTTGGCGAACTGTAGCCAAAGTCACGACATGCTCATCCTCCCATGTTATAAAGATGATACTTGGGGACCCATGAGCACCACCATCATCATATATGCCACTTCTCCAAAACTCCAGCACTTGAGTTCCAGAGATTGCTTCAGGTTGGGTCAAAGCATACCCAATAAAAGAATTAGCAAGGAAGTCCTGAATAAAGTGAAGTTCTGATGGAGCTTCATCCTTGCTAAGAATAGACGAGTAGTTATTAGGAACAAACTTAGCTCCATTGAAAATCAAGTCTTTTGGTGCCATCTCTGTAAGAGATTAAGTGAGAAAGAGAGTGTTTGCAAGGTGTTTGATAAAAGTCATGTAAGAAAAAGCTTCAGAGTATATTATAGAGAGAGAGAATAAGAAAGATTAAGAATAGAAAAGTAGGTAAAAGATTAGAAAATCTTTTAACTCCCATATATATACTCTCTCCACTCAACAGTTATATTTATGAAGCATGGCATGCAATTTACACCTAACAACGTGTGACCAGTCAGTAAAAAGTTAAAGCAGGAGTTAATGGGCACGGGAAATAAGCAATAATTACTGTGCATATGCAGTTTTTCAGGACAAACATGTTTACCACTAACCCGATGATTATGACTATTTTTATCTCATCTAATTATATTTTGATTAAATATGACCGTTTCAGTATTTACCACACATAAGTCAAGTAAAGAATAATACCACGTAAGCATCAGAGTTTTTATCAGGTTTTAATATCAGAACTTGACTATTATCAGATTTTAACAGTCATCAGAATATGGCTTATCAACTCAAAATGTGAATATCTTTTTCTATGATTCTTCATACAAATACTGACTTGATTCTTCAGAGTTTAATCATCAGAACTTTCATCAGAACTTGTCCTTAGAATTTATGCAAATGACACTTAACTGTTTGTCAAAAACAACTTAATCACCACAGTAATTTTCATCATTTATATGGAGTGAGAGTGTGTGCATTTAGAAGAATATCAGATAAAGATTAAAGTCCGATAAACTTCAGTACATCTTAGAAATAAGGCATAACTAAGAAAAGTGCTTAAAATATGTCAGCAATCATGAAGTCTACTATAGAACAAATTTATGCAAGAGTCCACCTCAACTTTTTGTGCTCATTTTATGCATCTTTTGAAATTCCTTTTTACAGTGGCTTCTCAGTGTAAGTGAGTCACAACTGCTTATCAGAATTTATGCTATTATCAGAGTATTTCTCCAGTAATCAGAGAATATGATAAGTCACCAAGAAAAATTTATTTGCTTTTCTAATGCATATTACTTAATACCAGCAATGCACTTGGGTCTTCCCTTCCACATTATTTTCTCTAGATCTCAAAGGAGTACCTGACTTTAATTTTTTTTCTTTGCTTTTCTTTTGATAAGAGAGGCTTATCAAGCATGTGGTTCATCCTTAAATTTTACTGACATCAAAATTTGACAGATAAGAAGCAAGAATCTAGTTTTTGACCTAGTAATAAGATACACATAGTAAATTTGACTAAGCTCAAAATCAGAATTTGCTTGTGTTAATGAGTTTCCACATAAACAACTAATTCAAACATGGGATTTCTAGTACGTTAAAGACTACTTAGGTCAGCATCTAGCACATGTATCCTCATTGGATTGAATAGTCACAAAACATTCAAATCTCTATCAAAGTAGAAAGATCCACATCAGATAACAATCAACATTTAATGTATTTCATTTTAAGCACATATTTCATGAAAGAAAAAATCTGTAAACACTGATCATAAAGTCTAATGCATGAGAACAAAAACTAAGAAGATTTAGAGAAAGAACCTGAAACCATTCCAAGTTCATTTACCAATCTTATAAAAGTAGCTTCACATAGTGGTTTTGTGAAGATATCTGCTAGTTGTTGATCTGTTGGAACAAAATGCAATTCCACTTTACCTTCCATCACATGTTCCCTTATGAAATGGTACTTAATGCTGATGTGCTTTGTCATTGAGTGTTGAACTGGATTACCTGTCATAGCAATAACACTTTGATTATCACAGTAAATAGGGATTTTAGAAAATTCTAACCCATAATCCAGTAACTGATTCTTCATCCAAAGAATCTGTGCAAAACAACTTCCTGCAATAATATATTCTGCTTCTGCAGTTGATGTTGAAATTGATTTCTGTTTCTTGATAAACCAGGAAACTAATCCGCCTCCAAGAAATTGGCAGCTTCCACTTGTGCTTTTCCTGTCTATTTTGCATCCTGTAAAATATGAATCTGAGTTCCCTATTAGCTTAAAATCTGATTCTCTAGGATACCACAATCCTAGATCAGCTGTACCCTTAAGGTACTTGAATTTTTTTTTCACAGCTATTAGATGAGGTTCTCTTGGATCAGCCTGAAATCTTGTACAAAGACAGGTAGCATACATGATATCAGATCTACTTGCAGTTAAATAGAGTAAAGAGCCAATCATACCTCTGTAGTTAGTAATATCTACTAATGAACCAGTATCTTTATCTAACTTGGTTGCAGTGGCCATGGGAGTGGATGTTGTTGAACTGTCTTGCATTCCAAATTTCTTGAGTAAATTTCTGGTGTACTTGGATTGACAGATAAAAGTACCTTCTTCATTTTTCTTGACTTGAAGGCCCAGAAAATAACTAAGTTCTCCCATCATACTCATTTGATATCTTGACTGCATTATCTTTGCAAACCTTTTACAGAGTTTGGCATTTGTAGAACCAAATATGATATCATCAACATATATCTGTACCAAAAGTAAGTCTTTTCCATGGTTGAGGTAGAACAGTGTTTTATCAATTGTACCTCTGTGAAATCCACTTTCCAGAAGGAATTGAGCTAAAGTCTCATACCATGCTCTTGGAGCTTGCTTAAGGCCATAAAGTGCTTTGTCAAGCCTGTGGACATGATTTGGAAATTTTGAATCTACAAAGCCAGAAGGTTGTTCAACATACACCTCTTCTTCCAATTATCCATTGAGAAAAGCACTTTTTACATCCATTTGAAAGATTTTAAACTTTTTGTGAGCAGCATAAGCCAAAAAGATTCTTATGGCTTCCAATCTAGCAACTGGTGCAAATATTTCATCATAATCAATACCCTCCTTTTGAGAGTAACCCTTAGCAACCAGCCTAGCTTTGTTCCTTGTAATTATGCCATCACTATCAGTTTTGTTTCTGAACACCCATTTTGTGCCAACAACTGATATGTTCTTTGGTCTTGGCACTAGGGTCCATACTTTGTTTATTTCAAATTCATTTAACTCTTCCTGCATTGCTTGCACCCAATCGGCATCTTGAAGAGCTTCTTCCACTTTCTTTGGTTCAGTCTGAGATAGAAAAGAATGATAAAGACATTCATTTGATGTTGCAGTTCTAGTTATGACACCTGCTTCAGGATCTCCAATAATTAAGTCAGATGTATGTGATTTGGTCCACTTCCTTGCAGATGGAAGTTGATTTCTAGAACAGGATCCTCCCCCATGATCCATGCTATCTCCATCAACATTTTCTGATGCTCCTTCTGTAGTTATGCTCTCTGAGATTTCAGAATTTGAGTTGGATCCTTCAGGCCTTGAAGTATTAGGGTTTCCAGAATTATCAGAATTTGGCTCATCAGAACTTGATGAATCAGAACTTGAAGAGCCAGAGACAGATTCTGATGCTTCTTGAGAGTCTTGAGTTGTGGTGGGATCTTCAGCTTGCTCCCTTTGGACAGGTGCATTTTCCTTTGGAGTTGTTACCACAGTTTCAATGACATCAGGACTTAACCGTCAGAACTTACAGGATCAGAGTTTAAGTCATTAGAATTTACAGAATCAGAATTTAAGTCTTCATTTTCAAATCTCAGCTGATCGTGATCATTGAAATCTTCAAGTCCAGTAATCTTCTTATCATCAAAAGATACATTGATAGATTCCATGACAACCCTTGTTCTTAAATTGTATACTCTAAAGGCTTTTGTAGAAAGTGGATATCCAACAAAAATTCCTTCATCAGCTTTTAGATAAAATTTTGACAACTGTTCAGGATGAGTCTTAAGAACAAAATACTTACATCCAAATACATGAAAGTATTTCAGATTTGGATTCTTTTTCTTCACCATCTCATATGGTGTTTTTCCATGCTTGTTTATGAGTGTAGCATTCAGTGTAAAACAAGCAGTCCGCACAACTTCAGCCCAAAAGTAGGCTGGTAGCTTTGCTTCATCAAGCATAGTTCATGCAGTTTCAACGAGAGTCATGTTCTTTCTTTTTACAACTCCATTTTGCTGTGGAGTTTCAGGTGCAGAAAATTCCTGTTTGATTCCTTGCTCTATACAGAACTATTCCATGATTGAATTCTTGAACTCAATGCCATTATCACTTCTTATAATTTTAACAGAATCTTTAACCAACTTATCCAGCTGTCTGACATGATCAGTTAGAGTAGATGCAGTTTCATTCTTCTTGTGCAAGAAATACACCCAAGTGTATCTTGTGAACTCATCCACTATAACCATAACATATTTCTTCTTTGTAATAGACATGACATTGACTGGACCAAATAGATCAACATGAAGTAGGTGATAAGGCTCAAGAATTGAGGATTCAGTTTTTCTCTTGAAAGAAGATTTTCTTTGTTTTGCCTTTTGACACGAATCACAAAGGTCATCAGGAGCAAATAATGATTTTGGCAATCCTCTCACAAGATCTTTCTTTACAAGTTCATTTATGTTGTTGAAATTTAAATGAGAGAGTCTTTTATTCCAATTCTAGCTTTCTTCAATTGATGCTCTACTCAACATACAGATTGCAGAACCATCAGATCTTATTGAAAATATGGCTTCATAAATGTTACCATGCATGTAACCTTTTAGAACCACTTTTCCTGTAGAAGTGCTTACAACTTCACAGTGTTCTTCAAAGAAATCCACATGATAACCTCTGTCACAGATTTGACTCACACTCAGCAGATTGTATTTAAGTCCTGAGACAAGATCTATTGTTTCAATGATGACATTCCCAAGATTGATATTGCCATATCCCAGTTTTCCCATGTTGCCATCTCCATAAGAAACTCCTGGGCCAGCTTTCTCCACAAATTCTAATAGAGGACTTTATTTCCAGTCATATGTCCTGAACATCCACTGTCCAGCACTAGGATATCTTTTCTGTTGCCCTTCAATTCAGTAGTTTCAGGGCTGCCATCAGCATTTGCCATCAAGGCATAATTCACCGCATCTTCAGAATCTGAAGAGTCTGTCCAGCTTTTCTTCTTTATGATAAGTGCCTTGCCTTTGTCACTCTTTCCTTTCTTGCAGTCAGGAGATATGTGGCTTCTTTCACCACAATTGTAGCATTTGACATTTGAGTAGTCTCATCTGTCAGACTTTGCACTTTTTCCTTCAGACTTTATGAACCCTTTCTTAACAGCACTTACACCTTTCCTGGTAAACTTCTTTCCCTTTCTGAATTTCCTGTAGGCTATCTTTGTGATACCCTTCACCATAAGAGCACACAATTTCATCATCTCTGCATCATTTTCCATTTTAGGTAAGCTTTCAGTTTCTGAATCATCATCATCAGAATATGATGGCTCTGAATCAGACTTTATGATGAGAGCCTTTTCTTTGCCCTTCTTTGAGACAACAACTTTAGGAGATTCCCTTACAGCCTTAAGAGCAACTATCCTTGACTTTCTCCCATGTCTCTTGCTTCTTTGATCCATCTCAAGTTCATAAGTCTTGAGCATACCATAAATTTCATCAAGAGTAGTTTCATCAAGAGCATAGTTGTCTCTTATGGCAGTAGACTTCAAATCCTAATTTTCAGGAAGAGCTAAAAGGAATTTCAGATTTGAATCTTCAAGTTCATATTCCTTGTCCACTAGTGACAGATCATTCAAGAGTTTGACAAACCTGTCATATAATTCAGTTAATGACTCACCAGCTTTTGAGTCAAAGTGCTCATACTCTTGAGTGAGTATAGTCCTCATGTTCTTTTTGATTGCATCAATTCCCTAGCATCTTGTCTCCAAAGCATCCCATATCTCCTTTGCATTCTTGCAATTAATTACCCTGTTTGACATGACATTATTAATGGCACTATGCAGCAAATGCCTTACCCTTGCATCCTTGGCAGTAAATGAGATGTCTTCAACTGTGTAATCACCTTTCTCCTTTGGTATGAACTTTGCTGGTTGATCTGCAACTGCAACAGAAAGCTTGGTACGCTTATATGGTCCTTCACTAATCCTATCAAGGTATTCTGGATCTGTAGCTTCCAAAAACATAGCCATCTTCACTTTCCATATGGGATACTCAGAAGGTCTCAGTATGGGAACCCTAACAGTCTCATATCAACTGTGGATTTGAGTGTTTTTAGTTTCTTCAGTTTTGGTGGGCTTGGTTGGAGTTTGTGCTTTTTCGGACATGATTGTTTGGATCTTTACTGTATGTGTGTTGATAGATGAGCTCTGATACCAATTGTCAGGTCACACAACACTGTAGAAGGGGGTTGAATACAGTGTTATTACAATCAAATCGATCTTGAACACAAGTAACAGTAAATAGATATATTCAATATAATAAACTCTGTTACAATGGAACTGTTCTCTCTAAGTGATGAACAAATATCACTAAGAGCTGCTAGGTTACAATGTATAATCTTCTTGATAATGATAACACATATAGTGTAAACCCGAAGTCTGTGTTTATATAGTACACAACTACAAGATAACTTCTAATTAATATGGAATATTATTCTGTCTCCTAAAATATATCAATCAGATATCTTATACAACTCTTCCAATCTTCTAATTCTTTCCATGCATATCTTCTTTTATTTTAGTCTCGATCTTCTACTGTTAATCAGCTTCCTTCCTTAACTGTAATTCCTCCCGCACTTAAGTTCTGATATGACCTTAAGTCCTGATATTATGTTCCGACTTCCAGTAAGTACTGATTCCAGTAAGTCCTGATATTTCCTGTTTGTTAAGATCTGAAAACTAAACATGAAACATATTAGACATGGCATCTCAAATATATCTAACACATCATTTTGTGGTAGTCACCAGATCGCTGAATCTCCTTGTTTAGTAAAGCTGAGAAGTTGTTTTTCTCATAGATGTAACCGGTTTGAGACATGATTTTCACTACAGGTGCCATTGTTAGAGATTTGGAATTTATAGAGAGAGTTTGCTTTTGAGAAGAAAGAAGTTAGAGCAATTGAATCTTGAGAATGATAAAAGAAAACAATAAAAAAGAATTTAGCTTTTATACTATCTCAGAGATAAACTGATAAAAATAATAAAGTGAAATAAATGACCAATAAAAATTACCCAAAATAGCCGTTTAAAAATAAATAAAATGTAAAAATTCCGTCACTTATCCGTCGTGTCATGCTTACAAACTGTAAGTTTACTCGATGGATAATGTTCAGAGAATTAACGGCTAGGATTGAGACAATTCGACGGATGAAGATAAAATAGTTATCCGCCGAGTTATAAAATATTCCAGAAAAATGATTGATTTTTATTAACAAATTGTATTCCAACGGATGATCAAACTCGATGGATAATGATCATCTGTGGGGATGTAAATTTTGACTTAGCCAAAATTTCATCCAAAACAGAAAAATCAATTAAATTTCTGGCTGCATAACAACTTGCAAAATATCTGAAATGATTCAAGAATAATTAAGCATATCTAACTCAGTTAACAACCTTGAAAAGGTGGATTCATCAAGTGGCTTGGTAAATATATCTGCAAGTTACTTTTCACTTGGAACAAAATGCAGTTTCACAGTACCATTCATCACATGTTCCCTTATGAAGTGGTACTTGATGTCTATGTGCTTTGTTCTTGAATGCTGTAATGGATTTTCAGTGATGGCAATTGCACTTGAGTTATCACAGAAAATAGAAATCCTATCCACTTGTAGACCATAGTCCAACAATTGGTTTTTAATCCACAAAATCTGTGCACAGCAACTACCAGCAGCAATATATTCAGCTTCAGCTGTAGAGGTAGAAACTGAATTTGGTTTTTTACTAAACTAGGTCACAAGCTTGTTCCCTAGAAATTGACAGGTTCCTGTTGTACTTTTTCTGTCTATTTTACAACCTGCATAATCTGCATCTGAATAACCAGTTAGATCAAAACCAGAATCTCTAGGGTACCAAATGCCAAGTTTTGGTGTTCCCTTGAGATTTTTGAAAATTCTCTTAATAGCTACTAAATGAGATTCTCTAGGATCAGCCTGAAATCTAGCACAAAGACAAGTAGCAAACATTATATCTGGCCTACTAGCTGTTAAGTACAGAAGTGAACCAACCATGCCCCTATAACTTGAAATATCCACAGACTTTTCAGTAGTGTTTAATTCAAGCTTACTTGTAGTGGCCATGGGAGTTTTTGCAGATATGAAATCCATTAGATCAAACTTCTTTAAAAGATCATGAATGTATTTAGTTTGACTAATGAATATTCCATCACTAACTTGCTTAACTTGCAAACCAAGAAAGTAAGTTAGTTCTCCCATCATGTTCATTTCATACTTAGTTTGCATCAATTTGGCAAACTTTTTGCAAAGTTTTTCATCTGTGGAGCCAAATATAATATCATCTACATAAATTTGAACAAGTATACTAGAGCCATTAACATTTCTAAAGAATAAAGTTTTGTCAATAGTACCTCTTGTGAAGTGATTTTCCAAAAGAAACTTTGATAAAGTGTCATACCAGGCTCTAGGTGCTTGCTTCAGTACATAAAGTGCTTTCAAAAGATAGTAGACATGATTTGGGAAATTTGGATCTTCAAAACCAAGAGGCTAACTAACATAGACTTCCTCCTCCAAATCTTCATTCAGAAAAGCACTTTTGACATCCATTTGATAGACCTTGATATTGGCATGAGCTGCATAGGCTAAGAAAATTCTGATGGCTTCAAGTCTGGTAACAAGAGCAAAAGTTTCATCAAAATCTATCCTTCTTGTTGATAATATCCCTTAGAAACCAATCTATCTTTGTTCCTTACTACTATGCCATTTTCATCCATCTTGTTTCTGAATACCATTTGGTGTTAATTGGATTCTTTCCTTTAGGCTTGGGTACCAGCTTCCATACTTTATTCCTTTCAAATTGGTTTAGCTCCTCCCGTATAGCTAAAATCCAATCAGTATCCAACAAAGCTTCTTCTACCTTTTTTGGTTCTTCCTTAGATAGGAAGCTGTTATATAGACATTCTTCTTGAGTTGCTCTCCTTGTTTGAACTCTAGAAGATACATCACCAATGATGAGCTCAAAGGGATGATCTTTTGTCCATTTCCTTTGTTGAGGTAGATTAGCTCTAGATGAAGAGGCCTCATTGTTGTCTTGACGTGTGACTGAATTTTGATTATTAAAACTCCCCCTGAGTTTGTGAATCTTTGACTTGAGAAAGGGGAATTTTCTGTTAGTGATCTATTTTGACTTTCAGCTTCTCTTAATGACCCGACAGATGGTGTACTTTGTGTTCCGATGAATGAGGCCGATTGTCTCCTGACGGATAAGGCAGATTGTCTCCCGACGGATGGAGCATTTTGCAACTCGAAAAATGTTAAATTTTGTGCTTCATTAGTAGTAGATGTTTCTGCAATATCCTTTGTCATTGTTTCCTGATCACTTTCATCATCACTATCATCACTAACCATCTCCACATTATCAAATTTGAGACTTTCATGAGAATCTTCATCTTGCAGTCCTTCAATATTTTTATCATCAAACACAACATGTATTGATTCCATAACAATGCTGGTTCTAATATTGTAGACTCTATATGCTTTTCCCACAACATATCCAACAAAAATTCCTTTATCTACTTTAGCATCAAACTTCCCATGTTGATCATTCTGGTTTCTCAAGATATAACATTTGCAGCCAAAGACATGAAGATAATTTAGAGCTGGCTTCTTGTTCTTGAACAATTGATATGGTGTCATGCATTTTGCTTGATTCACCAAAGAAATATTCTGAGTGTAGCAGGCAGTATTCACAGCTTCCACCCAGAAATATGATGGTAACTTTGATTCTTCAAGAATTGTCCTTGCAGCTTCAATAAGAGATCTATTTTTCCTTTCTACCACTCCATTTTGTTGTGGGGTTATTGCCGCAGAAAACTCATGCATTATTCCATTCTCTTCACAAAATGATCTCATCATAGAATTCTTGAACTCAGTTCCATTATCACTCCCGATTCTCCTTACTTTAAAATCAGTATGATTGTTGACTTTCCCAATGTGATTGATAATGATTTCACTAGCCTCATCTTTAGACTTTCGGAAATATGTCCAAGAAAACTTTGAGAAATCATCTATAATTACTAGGCAAAATCTTTTCCTTGACATGGATAACAAATTGACTGGTCCAAATAAATCCATGTGTAGCAATTGCAAAGGTTCTTTAATTGCTGAATCAAGCTTCTTTCTGAATGATGCTTTAATCTACTTTCCCTTTTGGCAGTTCATGGTCTTGAAGTTTAGATGGGATAGCTTCTTGTGCCATAACCAACTTTCATCTTGACTTGCTTTACTGAGAAGACAAGTAACAGATTCTACATTTGATAAGTTGAAGTCAACAAGATACACATTTCCTCTTCTCACACCAGTGAGAACCACTTTGTTGCTTCTTTTGTTAGTCACAACACAGGCTTCTGAATTGAAAGTTATTGAATTACCCTTATCACAAAGTTGGCTGATACTCAGCAAATTATGCTTGAGACCATCCACTAGGGCAACCTCCTCAATTATGACATTGTCTTTTGAAATAAAGCCATATCCCACAGTATAACCCTTGCTGTCATCTCCAAAAGTAATACTTGGGCCAACTCCCTCCTTGAACTCTATGAGCAGGGCAGAATCTCCAGTCATGTTCCTTGAACAACCACTATCCAGGTACTAAAGATTCTTTCTGTTTCCCTGCACACATCAAAACCAAATCAAGTTGATTTTGGTACCCAAGTTTCCTTGGATCCTGCCTTGTTAGCTTTCTTCTTTTGTTTCTTAGGTTTGATCTCATTTAACTTGGGGATATTTGATTTATCCTTGGTCATCTGAGTTGGACCTTTGAAACCAGTCATTAAAACAGAATTATCATGCACATTTTGATTAACAGGAAAAGGCATGCTATTTGCAAACATGTTATTCCAGTAAGGCATGCTAAATAGCATTTGAGGCATATTAAATGCAGCATAATAAGGATTAGGTGCAAATGGCATATTAGCAAATTGAGCATTCATATTCTGAGCAGACATAACATTCATAGGCATAGAAGGCATGACATTCATGTTGGGAAAAGAAGATGGTGCAGATATAGGAGTAGGCATGGCAAGTTTGCAATTAATAGATAAATGATTAATACTATCACACTTAACACAGATTTTTCTTGGAGCATACTTATCAGGTGTGTAGTTGTTATGTTTGTTAATCCCTACTTTCCCATTTCTATTGTTTTTTCTTTTAGTTTCGGTTTTAACCTCAAACTTTTCTAATCTGTCATTCAATTGCTTGATGGACAGATGACCAACATTCACTTTCTTCTCCTTCTTTACTTGACTTGATTCTCCTGGAATAAAGTTTTTAGAAACTGATCCATATTTTTCATTTAACTTGGCAAGTTTGGCTTTGCTCACAGGTTTGATCACAGCCGATGGATGAGGATTTATGTTACTCGACGGATAATCCTTTTGATTATTTGATGGATGACTCTCATCATCCATCGAGTCTACATCTGTTAGCAATCCTTCAACCAAATTGGATTCCAGCTTCTCCTTACTCTTTTTCCAGGCTGCATCACAAAAGGACTCAATACCTTAAACTTTAGTGATTTGAGCATGGACATCTCTGGATGATTTCCATGCTTTAATCACTTCCTGTTCTCGTTCAAGCTGCTTCTTCAAAATCTCCTCTTTCTTCAAGGACTCAGTTAATTCATCCTTAGCAATCTTACATTCAATTCTCAATTCTTCAAATTCAATAAACTGAGACTCTAGCACATTATTCCTCTCACTCTAAAATAGACTGTTTTCTTTGATTTTAGCATTTTCCTTAGTGAGGGACTTAAGTGTAACACGCAAATGATATAATTCTGTAGACATGTCATTAATTGCATCATTACACTCAGCTTTAGATAAATATGCTAGGTTAGTGGTGATTACCTGATTACTTGAAGAACTTATTTCTGTTTGATCAGACTTGGCCATTAGGGCTAGATTGACATAGCTGACATCTTCATCCTCATCCAATCCATCTTCTTCCCAGTCATTTTCTTGTGTAATGAAAGCCCTTTCTTTTTGCTTGAGTAATTCAAAATACTTTTGTTTATAATCCACATGCTCAAACTTCTTTTTGCTGGAATCTGACTTTCTACGCTCACTGGAAAAATGCCCTGCTAAGCCACACTTGAAACATTTATATTTTGATTTATCCACCATGTTTCTACTTGGCGTAGCTGCTCCAAAGTTCTTCTTGAACTTGAGCTTGGCAAATCTTCTGGAAAGAAATATAAGATGTTCATCAATATCATCCATTTCATCTTGGCTCAAATGATCTTCAGTTTCAGCTACCAGCCCCTTGCCCTTGTTCTCACAGACCCTTGAAGTAGACTCAACAGCTTCTACCTTCACCTCTGATAGGGATAAATAAATCCTGATTACATAATTAAATATTACAGTAATTATAAATGGTTTGGGCTGCAAGGCCCAATAAGAAGATGTATGACATTCAGACCAAAAAGGTCAACATATTGATCAGGCCTGATGGACCAGATCAGGTCTTATGGAACAAAGAAGGCCCAAAAACCTTGAATATTAATTAATTTAGTAATTAATTAATAAGGGAAAAATCAGCTATTGAGAAGAGTCCTGATAAGGATATAAATCCTTGCAGATTATCCTCAGAGGTACCTAAAAGGATAAGGAATCAGTTTCCTACTATTTAGGACTCCAAAGTCCATTCTAATTATGAGACTTGCCCACCAGGTCTCCTATATCAAGTCCAATTCAAGGACCACCAACATCTATATAAGGGGCCTCACCCCACAAATCAGAACTATGTTTTTGGCTTGATTCTCTAATTCACAGAGATACATAAACATCTCGTAAAGGCAGAATTAAGCTACGAAACACGAGAGCAGCCATTAAAGGCCTTGAGCTCCCGAACCTTAGCAATAAATATAGAAAATAATAACCTTAGTTTTTTATCCATAACATTTGGCGCCGTCTGTGGGAAAGCATAACAATAACCATGGCGAATACACGGAGAACAGTTAGAGCCCTTCGAGGAGGAATACCAACAGGGACAACCCAGGTGATTTCTTCAACTGTGGAGGTACCTCCTCATTCAACTTATGCAACCACGCAAGGAGAAGCCCAGATAGGGGCAACTGAACCTCAACAGCAAGGGACGATCCCTTCAGTTACTCAAGGTACGAATCCTCAAGTTCAACAAGTACATGCACCTGTGAATCTCGACCCATCGGGTATGAATATTCAACTGTTGTTACTACTAACCCCCTTATGGGATGCCCTTTTACCCCGAGGTTGGAGGAAGCGGACATGCTGGGTGAAGTGAAGCACGAGGGCGATCGCCCCCATACATACGAGGTTTGGCTCTTATCCCTGAGGATCAGGAATTTTCTGGTCCTTACACTGAGAGAGACTCCGAATCTTCGGATGATGAAGTAGCCCCAAGAAGGAGGCGTGCAGGCAAAGAGCCGATGGTTGATGATAGCCAACACCCTCAAAGCACCCAAGGGATGAATCCTCAAGAAGTGCAGGAAAGAATCAGGGCTCACGAGGCTGAGATTCAAAGGCTGAGGCGCAACCTGGAGGCGCACTAGACCACCAGACCCCTAGCACTTCCTAGGGGGAGAAATCCTCCTCCCATCATAGACCTGGATGGTCCAGTGCAGAGAAGGGCTGTTGTCCCAAGGGCTGATCCAAGCAATCTTCTTCCCCTTGGAGATCCTGATGATCCTACTCCACCCTTCACTGAAGATATAATGAATGCCCATATCTCAAGGAAGTTCAAGATGCCAACTATAAAAGCTTATGACAACACAGGAGATCCCACTAATCATGTCAGAACCTTCTCTAATGCACTGTTGTTGTAGCCCGTGAATGATGCTATTAAGTGTTGGGCCTTTCCTCAAACCCTGTCGGGTATGGCTCAAAGGTGGTATAGTCGCTTGCCCCCAAACTCTATTGGGTCGTTCAAAGAATTAAGTCAGGATTTTATTAAGCAATTCATCAGTGGGAGAGTTCATGAGAAAAGCTCAGCATCTCTTATGAGCATTGTGCAGGGAACAAAGGAATCCTTAAGAGATTATCTGAATCGTTTCACAAAGGAAGCTTTAAAAGTCCCAGACCTTGATGATAAGGTAGCTATGATAGCACTGCAACAAGGAACTAGGGATGAGTTTTTCAAGATGTCCTTGGCCAAACGCCCCCCTGAAAGCATGTTGCAGCTTCAGGATAGGGCAGGGAAGTACATAAAGGTGGAAGAAATCATGAGGAAGACCATAGTAAGTAATGAGCCCACTGGAGGCAAGAAGCGGAAAACTGATCTGGAGTATATCATTAAGGACAAGTATCCTAGAACCGAGCAAAACCCTGATTCAACCCCCAAGAAGGGAGGACCTGGGCAAAAGTTCACTGAATACGCTAAGCTGAATGCTCCTAAAAGCCAGATCTTGATGGAGATCGAGAAAGATAGAGATATTCGTTTGCCTAAACCCTTGAAGGCTGATCCTGCCAAGCTAGATAAGAGCAAGTATTGTAGATTTCACAAAGATATTGGTCATGACACCGATGAGTGTAGGCAACTGAAAGATGAAATTGAGTTTCTAATTCGAAAAGGAAGATTGAACAAATATACTGGAGAAGGAGGAGATAGAAGCAACAACGTGAGAAGGAACTTTGATGACCGAAGGAGAGATCAAGAAGATCAGGGGCGAAATCCCCAACCTAGGGGACCGGTGATAAATACAATTTTCAGGGGACCGCGCCCCCAAGGGCCTGTGATCAACATAATTTTAGGAGGACCAACTGCTGCTGGGTTATCCAAGAACTCCAGGAAAGCGTATGCTCGAGAAGTTATGCATATTGTTGGGGAAGCCCCAAAGAGGGCCAGGACAGGAGTAACAATGTCTTTTGATGATTCTGACCTAGAGGGTGTGAAATTTCCCCATGACGACCCGTTGGTCATAACCCCGATAATAGAGAACAGCCCGGTAAGAAGGGTCCTTGTGGATAATGGTGCTTCAGTGGATATTTTGCTCCATGACACCTTTTTAAGGATGGGATATAATGACTCTCAATTGACCCCAACCGACATGCCAATATATGGATTCGCAGGAGTGGAATGCCCCGTAGAAGGAATAATCAAGTTGCCAACAACCATAGGACAAGAACCAAGGCAAGCAACTCAGATATTGGACTTTGTGGTGGTAAAGGCTAGTTCGACCTACAATGCTATCATGGGAAGAACATGGATACATGCCTTCAAGGCAGTCCCTTCTTCTTATCATTCAGTTATGAAGTTCCCGACTCGAGATGGGATTGGAGAAGAAAGAGGAGATCAAAAAATGGCTAGAAGCTGCTATGTGGCCTCTTTGAGGGTAGATGGAGTTGGGGGGTAGGTTCTTCCTATTGAAGATCTGGATATCCGAGAGAATGATGAGAAAAGGGGAAAGCCAGTAGAAGACTTGGTTTCAATTCCTTTGGCCCCCGAAGATCCTGGGAAGGTGACTTTTATTGGAGCAACGCTCGAGGAGCCTTTTAGAGGGAAGTTGGTGAAATTTTTGTAAGAAAATAGTGATGTTTTTGCATGGTCAGTGGCTGATATGCCAGGCATAGACCCGGAATTGATTACTCATATGCTGAATGTGGACCCAAATCGGAAGACGGTAAAATGAAAGAAAAGAAGTTTTGCTCCAGAAAGGCAAGAAGCTATAAAACAGGAAGTGGAGAAGCTCTTGGAGGCTGGTTTCATTGAGGAGATTCAATTTCCAGAGTGGTTAGCAAACCCTGTAATGGTGAAGAAGGCTAATGGAAAATGGAGGATGTGTGTGGACTTCACTGATCTAAATGATTCCTGTCCTAAGGACTGTTTTCCGTTACCAAGGATCGATACCTTGATAGAAGCCACTGCTGGGCATGAAATGCTGAGCTTTATGGATGGATTTAGTGGATACAATCAGATCAAGATGCACAAGGACGACATCCCAAAGGTATCATTCATCACTGACTTTAGTGTTTATTGTTATCTTGTTGTGGCATTTGGTCTCAAGAATGCAGGAGCCACCTATCAAAGGTTCATAAATAAAATTTTTAAGGATCTTATTGGAAAGACTATGGAAGTCTATGTTGATGACATGTTAGTCAAGAGTCTAGTAAAGACTGATCATATAGCCCATTTGAGGGAAGCCTTTGAGGTCCTGAGGTACCACAAGATGATGTTAAATCCTACAAAGTGTGCTTTCGGAGTAGGGTCTGGAAATTTTTTGGGATTAATGGTCTCCAAGAGAGGGATCGAGGCTAACCCCAATAAAATAAAGGCAATCCTGGACATGGAACCACCAAAAACTATCAAGGATGTTCAGAAGCTCACAGGAAGGGTTGCTGCTTTGGGACGATTCGTTTAAGTCAGGAGACAAGTGCCTATCATTCTTTAAGTCACTAAAAAACATTAAGGACTTTGTATGGAGTGAGGAAAACCAGAAGGCTTTTAAAGAATTGAAGAAATATATAGCGCAGGCCCCGTTGTTGGCCAAGCCAGTTTTGAATGAAGTTTTATCCTTGTACTTAGCTGTTTCGGAGAGTGCCTTGAGCGCTGTATTGGTTAAGGAGGAACTGAAAGTCCAGAAACCCGTATACTATGTCAGCAAAATTCTGTATAGTGCTGAGTTAAATTATTCAACTATAGAGAAATTTGCTCTAGCCTTGGTAATGGCTTCGAGAAAGCTGCGTCCTTACTTTCAAGCTCATCAGATTGAGGTGCTAACAAATCAGCCCCTGAGAAATATCATTCACAGTCCCAAGGCAAGTGGGAGATTGATCAAGTGGGCAATAGAGCTGGGAGAGTTCGATCTCAAGTATAAGCCACAAACGGCAATAAAAGCCCAGACACTAGCTGACTTCGTGGTGGAACCCAACCAAGAAGTCGGGGGGCAGGATAATAGCATATCTCAAGACAAGGAAGTTGATAAGGGGGATAAAGAGAAGGTTAATAAGGAAAAACAATATTGGGTTCTCTATTTTGATGGAACATCAAAAATGAATTCAAGTGGAGCAGGTTTGGTTTTACAAAGCCCTGATGGGTTCTTAATTGAGTATGCCATGAAGTTAGACTTCCCAACCACAAACAATGAGGCAGAATATGAAGCTCTGATAGATGGTCTTGGCTTAGCAGGGACACTTAGAGTCAAGAACTTAAAAGTCTGTGGAGACTCGAAGTTGGTCGTACCCCAGGTGAAGGGAGAGTTTGAGGCAAGGGATGAGACGATGGCTAAATATGTCCGCCTAGTAAGGGCTGTGATGACCCAATTTGATGAATGCCATGTTGAGCACATTCCAAGGGAGGAAAATGCTAAGGCAGATGCGTTGTCAAAGTTTGCTTCGTCTGAAATGGAAGAAAGTTCTAGAAGTGTATACTATCGCGTTCTGAAAACACGGAGCATTGATATTAAGCGTGTGGCTCCTATAGGCCTGGGGACATCATGGATTGATCCCATTAAGGCTCACATTCAAACCGGCTGGTTACCTAACGATGCTACTGAAGCACGAAAATTGGCTGTTCGAGCACTAAGATACTCTTTAATAGATGGAATTCTGTATAAGAGATCTTTCGTGGTTCCCTACTTAAGATGTCTCAGGCCTGATGAGGCTCGCTTAGCTCTTGAAGAAGTACATGAAGGTGTATGCGGGCAACACTTGGGGGGCAGGGCCTTGGCTCATAAGATAACCCGTTTAGGCTTCTATTGGCCATAAATGATGGCTGATGCCAAAGAATATGTGAAAGAATGTGACCGTTGTCAGAAGCACGCACCAGTTGTTAGACAACCCCCCGAGATGCTGACCTCTATCAACTCGCCTATCCCCATTGCTATGTGGGGAATGGATATATTAGGGCCTGTCCCCATGGCCACGACACAAAGGAAGTTTCTGATTGTTGCCATTGATTATTTCACCAAGTGGATTGAAGCCAAGCCCTTGGCCAAGATCACAACTAAGCAGGTTGCACAATTCCTATAGGAAAGTATTATGTGCCGGTATGGAATTCCCCGCATCCTAGTCACTGACAATGGAACACAGTTCAACAACGAGGAATTCAAGAAGTATTGTGAAATGAAATCAAGTTACGATTCACATCTGTGGCCCACCCGCAAGCCAATGGGCAAGCGGAAGTGGCAAACCGAATAATCCTGGATGGACTAAAGAAGAGGATCGAGAAGTCAAGGAATAACTGGGTGGATGAAATACTCCCTATACTATGGGCCTATAGGACTACCTGTAGAGTCACGACTGGAGCAACTCCCTTCATGTTAGCATATGGTGCCGAAGCAGTTGTTCCCGTAGAGATATCACATTCCTCCCCCAAGATTCAAACTTTCAATGCTGAGGAAAATGAAGAAGGGCAAAGGTTGGCCCTGGATCTAATTGATGAAGTACGAGATGAGGCATATGCGAAGATAGTGGAATATCAGAAAAAAGCTTCGTTCTACTACAACCCAAGGGTCAAAGAAAGATTCTTCAAACAAGGTGATTTAATTTTGAGGAAAGTGGAAGCTTCTGGTGTAGGGCAGAAAGGGAAGCTTGCCCTAAATTGGGAAGGGCCGTACAAAGTCAAGAGCGTTCAGGGTAGAGGAACCTACAAGCTGGAGACTATGGATGGTTTTGAAGTCCCGAGAACTTGGCATGCACAAAACCTGAAGGTTTACTATGTGTGAGATAGTTAAAGTACGATTCTCACTTTTCAGTATGACAAGTAGGTTTAAAAGCACCTTGAAGCTTTGCTTGTTTAAGGTTTTTCTATATAGAAAATATGTTTATCAGGGTTGAACCCATCTTATGTAAGGTATCTAGAATACCAAGTTATAATATAAAATCTTCGACTTAATCTTGGCCTATTAGATTTGATTGCTTTATGAAAGATAAAACCAAGTTATAAACTTGAGTTTGAAAAATCAAGAGAGAAATACGTCGATACTTGGACAAAATATGAAAAGTCAATTACAAAGTTCAAACATTGTCTAATAAAGAAGAAATATATAAAAAAAACTTAGGCCTTGGAAGGTTGGGATTCGTCGGAACCACTATCCGAAGTCTCCTCGGATGTCTCAGTCGTCCCCTCGGACGTCTCAGTCGTCCCCTCAGAAGTCCCTGTAGAGGTTCCATCAGAACTGCCTTTGGACGCTTTGGATGCTGCAGGAGATGCTGGTTTCTGAGGCGCTGCCCTAAGAGGCTCTTACATCCTGACCTTCTTTGCAACGGGCTCAGACTCCTCTTCAGAAGAAGCTTCCTCCTCTCCAGAGCTGGACTCAAGCTCCTTCCTCTTTTGGCCTTGGCTCCCCGATGGGCTGTCCTTGATCAGGTCACCGAGCTTGTCTGTAACACCCCCAAGTGCTGGAACTCGCACATGGCAATGGAAGGAGGACTGTTCGAAGACTTCTGGAAATTCATCCTGAATGGCCTCCACAACAGCATCCCAGCCTTCCTTATAGCTAACTGGGTGTAGAAGGGCATCGTGCTCCACCATTAAGTCCTTAAACTCTTGAGTGTCCATCCAGCCGTCAAAGGCTTTATCCTTTTGAGCCTTCAGGATAACATTTTCGGCCCGGGCCGTTTCCAGGTCGGAAGTGGAAGAGGCAAGTTGGGCTTCAAGGGCCTCTATTCTTTGGTTGGCCTCCTCCAACTTCTTGTTCGCCTCCTCCAGGCCAACCTTCCAAGCCTTGGCTTGGTGAATCGCCCCCTGAAAATGGGCGTTCTCCTACAAGAAACACAGCAGGAGTATTAGACGAGAAAATAAAAAAGGCAACTATGAAGGGCAAAGGAAAAAGACGTACCGTCGCCAAAGCCTGAGCTCCAAAAAGCTCATTCCCCTCTAAGTCCTGTTGAAGGACAAAGTCTTGATAATCGACCGGGGAGATGGAATGCTTAGACCATTCCTTGGCAAGCGCTGTGCTGCCAACAATTGAATCCTTGCCCCGGATTCCCCAAGCAGGTTGAAAGTAAGACCCTGGCTTCTGCTTGGTGCGCAAAACTTGGCTAGGGCCTTCCTCGCCTGGTTCCATTGCTCGGAGTAGTAACTTCGGGAAGCGATCCCCAAGGCGTGGGTCTTTAAAGACCTTTCCAGCACGCTTCATCTTGGTTGTCTCCAGGTCTTTAGGCTTTGTAGCCTCCTCAATTTTCTCAGCCACTGCAACAAATGAGATAAGTAAGTTAAGGAATCAGCAAAATAGAAAATGAAGGAAATAAAAAGAGCTAGATAAGAAAGGAAACGTACTCTTCTTAGGGACGGGAGAAAAGCCGCGTTCTACAAGAACGGTCTCCCTGATAAGGTCCCACGAATGGGAAGTCCCATTATCTTGCGTGAGTAGATTGAAAGCTCTGGTCTCCTCCTCAGACAAAGTAATATCATTTGGGCTCCCATCCACAGCTAGCCCAAAAGATGAGTGGAATAGGGTGCCCCAATCGCCACCCTCCCAAACGATGAACAAAAAATCTTTTTTCCACCCCAAATTGTTGTCGGGGATGGACTTCCCGTTCACTATATGGGGAATAGTTGGGCGTTGGTTTAAAGAAACCCAACCCGGATTCTTATAAGGGCTGTTCTTGAACTGAAAAATCTTTCTGAAAACAGCAACAGAAGTGGGGACATTGTGCTTGGCGCATTGTGACAGATAGCACCGAATGAGCCTCAAAGAATTAGGGGGAGTTGGCAAGGGCTGATGCCCACATAAGCTAGCAGTATGGGGATAAACGGGTGGAAGGGAAGTCTGATACCTGCCCGTAGAGTATCCATGTAGATGCATAATGCGTCCTTCCTCCACTGACAGGCCCTGTCAGCCGGACCTGCAAGAACCAGTTTGAAAGGATCCTTGATTCTGAAACAGCTACTCAACTTTTCCAGCTCCTTTAGATCCCGCAAGGCACTAATATGGTCGTGCGCATCCAGATGCGCATCGGACGGGTACTCGTCACCTCGGGTGTTGATTAAATCGATCAAGGAAGTGTACCTTGATCGAATAGGGAATTCGCTGGACTTTCCGGGCATGTTCATCTTGGCCAAACGAGTCATTTTCTTATCAGCCATCTGAAAAAAGGGCACACGAAGAAATAATTTTAAAAGCGCAAACTATGCAAAAACAAGCACACGAAGTAAAGGGAGAAATCTTACCTGAAGTAATGCTCCTAAGAAAGGCTTTGGGGCTTAAGATACTCCGACTTACGGTTATTGCTCTGAGATTCTTGATAGAAGAAGAAAGCAGAAGAATTTAGAAATGAGAAAGTGAGGAGCAGTAGACTCTACTCACTCCTTTATATAGGAGGAAAAGTGAAGTTGAAGGGACAAAAAGCCCAGTAAGGATAGAGGCCCAAAGAAAAAAGCCCAGAAAATGGAATATTCCAGAATATTCCAAGGGAATTCGGAAGAAATTAAATAAAATTCCAGAGAATTCTGAATATTTTTGATATGTTAAGCCCAAATTAATAAGAGGCCCACTCATAGTTTTTGATATATTAAGGCCCAGATTAATAAGAGGCCCAATAGAAGTTAAAAAGCCCATATTAAGATTTGGAAGACAGAAGGCCCAAATCCAATTTGGATTTGGAAAAATGCAAGGCCCAAATCGAAGCCCTAAAAGTTATAAGGCCCAAAAAGAAGATTAGGCCCAAACAGAAGCCCAATCCAAATTGGATAAGAAGGAAGCCCAAAAAGACCAGGATTCAGGTCGAATTTCAAGTCGTGAATCCTGCTCAAAATCTTTCGATCAGATACCCGAAAATTACGAATATAATTGAACTGGATTGAGGTCGAAACAAAGATCAGGATTGAGGTCGAATCAAGCACAACATTTTTCAAGTATGGGGTACAGGAACCTAGACTTAAATCCAGGTCGAAGAATCGACTAGGACCTAACAATTGGTATCAGAGCCTTCTGATTAACGAACAAGTCAAGATCCTAGATTTTTGTGATTTTTCAACTCCTTAAATTTTTATTTATTCAAAAATTCATAATGACTTCACAAAAAGTTGGAACCGTTAAAATTCCACTATTTGATAAAGAAAATTATATTATGTGGAAGAAGAAGATGCTCTTGTTTTTACAAGTTGCAAATCCCAAATATCTGAACTTGTTAAAGAAGGGTCCAAAAATTCCGATGGTTATCGAACTATAGGTGATAGAAGATGATGTTGTAATTACCAAAGCTAGAACCTATGCAAAAGAGCCTGAGGATTTTACTCCTGCTGAAAAGGAAGAAGCCTCCTTGGATGTCAGCCTTCAATTAATTTTAGTTGATTCCCTTGATCCCTTGATGAAAAGACATGTGATGAACTGTAAAAATTCCAAACACATATGGGAAACTATTGAGGTGATTAATGAAGGCACAGAGGAAGTTAGGGAGAACAAGTTAGAGATCCTAACCTCTGAGTATGAACATTTTAAATCCAATCCAGGAGAAGGAATTACTGAAGTGTTTGAGAGGTATAATGCATTGATCAATAACCTGAACATAAATGGAAAATATTATTCAATCAGGGAGGTCAAAAAAAAGTTCCTTTTAACACTGCCAACTCATCTTGAACATAGAATCACTGCCATAAGAGAAGCTAAAGATCTGCGTGAGATTTCTTTGGATAAACTCTATGGTGTGTTACAAACCTATGAGTTAGAGCAGATTCAGCAGAAGGAAGTCTACGGGAAAAATAGAGTGGTTAGCACATCTACTGCTCTAGTAGCTGAAGGTCAACAACAACAACAACAATCTCAACAGTCAGAGAGAATGGTACAGTATTCCAAGGCTAAGGAAAATGTATTAGTAGCAGAATATGATCATCCTACTACAAATCAATCCAGTGATGATTTTTACTCCTTGGAAGAGCTGGAGCAATTGGAAGATGAGTCAATGGCCCAGATTGTCAAGAGATTCTCCAATGTCAGATTCAAGAGAAATCCCAAGTTCAAGTACAAGTCCAACTACAACCGATTCCAGACAGGTGGATCTTCATCCTCTAACACCAGTAGTGGTGGATACAAAACAGGGATGGTTGATCGGAGCACCATTAGATGCTATAACTGTAATGAGTTGGGACACTTTGCCATAGAATGTAGGAAGCCAAAGCAAGTAAGGAAAAACTCTTATGATTCAAATCAGAAGAGTAACTCTGAAAGGGCTTATCTGGCAAAGGGAAGAAGCTGGGATGATACTGATAGTGAAGATGAAGAAGATGGGAATCTTGCTCTTATGGCTATTGATGGAAATACTTCATCGTCAAGAAAAGAGGTAAAATTTACTTTTGCTGAATTAGTTTATCATCTAGGAGGTTCCTTAGATTGTGCTCATCGTGATAATGAACTGTTAAGTCAGCAGATCAAAGACCTTGAGAAAGAGGTCAATGAATTAAGACTTGTGCACATTAATCAAGACAAATTAAAAGAACAAGTATCTTTTCTAGAGAATAGAGTTAACTATTATAAACAACTCGAAACTATTCTCAAAGACAAGATCACCGGTCTTGAGACTAAGGTTAAAGCTTACTTTAATTCTTGTTCGAAGGCTAAAGAGCTCTACAGTAAGCAAGATGTTAATCAAACATCTGGAATAGGTTTTGATTACAATGCTGCTATTGGAGAATTAGGCATAAACTCCCCTCCTCATGTATGTGCTAAAGGTAGGGAAGTACCACATATGCTTAAGGGTGTTGATAAACCCCTCTATAAAGGATCAATTGCTGAACCATTTGATGAGACCTCCTTTATTATTCAAGAAGAAATACGTGCTGAAGATCGTGCTTGAGAAGGTTGTTTCGAAGTCAAGTGTGTCAAAAGTTCCAGTCAAAGTTGTGAAAGCCACTGAGACTAACTCAGACACACATGAGTTGGATAACAAAAATGGCATGTCTACCATGCATAATTTGCCTGTTGTTAATCCCTCTCATAAAGTATGTGGTGTTCCTAATTGTATGTCTTGTGCTTTTAATTTGATGTATGTTTATTTTAATGGTAAGCATGTTTTTAGTGATAAGACTACTCCTCGTCAGCATGTGAATAATAGGAAGCATGATAGGTCTAAGACTGCTAGTCCTTCTAAGGCTAGAAAGGAGACATTTGTGCCTAAGCCTAAATAGAAATTTGTTAAGGCTGTTTACAAGGTCAAATGTCCAGTCATTGAGAAAGTTGAGAACATTAAAGTTAAGAATGTTGTTTTGCCTGACAAAGGTCAATTCTACAAGTATGCCGGACCCAACCAAGTTTGGGTTCCGAAGAAGGTTTAATCCATTTGTGTTGCAGGGCATTAAACAGGTGGAACCGGCAGTGTGGATTTTTGACAGTGGATCATCAAGACATATGACCGGAGATAGAGCCCTGCTATCAAATGTAGATTGAGAAAGATGGCCCACTGGTTACCTTTGGAGATAACAGCAAAGGTTTAACTGAAGGATATGGTTGTTTGCAAGCTGGTAATGTTATCATTGAACTCAAACTTCTTTCAACATTAGTGATTTCTTATTTCATTTAAAATCTTTTGAAATCACTATTGTACATCATTTCTCTCAAAAGATTAAATGTATAATTTTTCATTCATTATCGATCTTAAGTACATTTTATCTCTATATTGCCATATGTTCTGTGATACAGGTTCAGTCTCCAATGGCTTTCTTTCATTGATAGTCATAAGATTGATAACCCACAACTTCTATCCCAGATTGTAAAGACAAATAAAGAAATAGAACCAACCAACACTCTCTTACCACTAAATGAAGTATGAATGAGCGTGAGGGAGATAGTGCCTTACTGCACCACATAAGGAAGGTTCTGAAGTCAACCCAGCAGCTCTGTCTCCTAGAAAGATGAGTAGTATTTAAACTGAAACAACTGCTAGCCCCCATGCATCTTCTCAAATAGATGTAATGGCTGAAAAAGGCACAAAAACAATTACTAGATTCATTCTCTCAACAGGGTGTGTCTATTGAAACTTGCCTGTCGGCCAAGGTATCCGATGTAGTGTCATTACCTCAAACATAAACAATTCTTGATGCACAAGGAAAGGTCACACACACAAAGGATGAGTTGACGGAAACAAGAGTTTCGACCATTTTAAGGTTATATTTGATTGTTCAAGGTTCTTTAATGGACCAACTGCCTTTACAGGTGTTAGAAGAGGATACTGATCCAAAAGCCATATGTCAGTGGTCAGTGTAGACCTCCCCAGGCTTAAATCCCCTGGATGCATCTGTGGATAGTGGATCTGACGTAGGCGCAGATCGGCAACTTGTTGACAATGATTCAGATATTACCTGATGAGTCACAAGGAAATGTCTTCACAGACATTAGAAGGGAACCTTGATCTTTATGCTAAATTCTTTGGATCATTGTTTACCTTCCCAGAATTCAAATCTGGAACCCTAAAAGGGAAACTAGCAACTTGTAGATTATGACTCAGATTCATCTGACGAGTTTAACAAGGATGGGGATTTGCGAACTCCCATTGCACCACCTGTGACCTCCTTAAGGATGGCTAAGGTGATTTTCCTTGCAGGTACAGCTGAATTTTGGAGCTATGAGAGGAGTAATACACTTGTGAGAATGAGTGTAAACACGAGTGGAGAGAAGAGTGAAACACATGTGAGGTACACTAAACAGAATCACATACTCACGATGAGGAAGAAAGAGAAACTACTTGTTATTTCTTTTCCAACCAAGTGGAATATGAGAACTCCTTCAGACATTGGCATACATTCCTTCTCTAAGAGGGATATAGAAGCTTAAGTAATAGTTTGGAGGATTCCTCAACTAAGGAGGAGAAATAGCAAGGAGGAGGAAAAAGATAAAGCTCATGTACACTACACTACACCATTGTTGTTTGTAACTACGGATCCTATTGTACGGGAGAGGTGGTTAACACAAGGTGATTTTCTAGTAAGGGAAGAAGCTATTTTCCAAAAGGGGAGTACCATTAGTTTTTATCTGTGGATCCTATTGTACGAGAGATGTGGTAAACAAAGGTGATCTTCTTTAAGCAGTTGATTCTCATAGGGGGAGAAGCAAGAGAGATATGCGCTTCTCAACAGGAAATGTGGTTGTACAAAAGAAGATGAAACTACTTGAAGATATGTTCAGTCTAGAGGAACATCTATTTGGAATCTGGAAAATGTTAAATGTTATCCAGAACTTTTCTGCTATTTACTTTGCATTTCTGTTTTCATCTTTTTCTTATTTGTTAGTTGAGTTATCCTCTAGGTATTTGTTGTTATTGTCTAACAAACAAATAGGGGGAGATTGAAAGGCATATGTCATAGCCTATTTGTTTATTCGAGGATTTAACTCAACTTAAATAAGAATATAACAAGTAAATAGTGGATCTACCGTCAAAGAGATCTCACAAAGTAACATCTATCAAAGGATTCAGAAACAAGGTTCATCTACAGACTTGAGGAATTACTTCACCGGAAGAAGTTCAAGAAATTGATCAAGCCTCAGTGATATAAATCAAGATTATGGATTTAATCAAGTGACAGAGATCTTGTCAGGGTATCAAATAGGTAGAGGGATTTAATCTAAAGAAAATCAAGTTATTAAAGTCAAGACATGAAGAAACATCACAGAAGTTAGTCACTCATGAACCAGACAGTACATTGAGTGTCAACATTGAAGTGGTGGAATTGATTCATAATTTTCAGAAGATTTTCAGAAGAATGGTTGTTCTTCAAGAGTAGTATTAATTCTCTATTAATTAATTAAGTCATATAATTTAATTAAGAAAATAAAATAAATCTGCAAAGATTAATTTATTGATTGATTGAATTAATTGATTAATTAATTCTGAATTAATATTAAAAAATTTCTGAATTATAATTGAATTAAAATCAGTTTTAATTCAGTAAGACAATTGAGATTGAACTGGCATGACAATCTGGATTGTCATACCGATTGTCATGCCAGGCCATTCCTGATTGTCTCACCGAAAGTTCTACTGGAAGGAGGATTTTCTTGCCAGTTCATTTTGATAGTCTTTCTAGTTCATTCAATTATCTCACCGAAAGTCATGGTGGTTCAACAGATTGTCTTGCTAGCTCAATGGATTGTCTCACCGAAAGTCATGCCAATTCTCAGATAGTCATGTTAGTTCAAGTGGATTCTGTTGATTGAAATATAAAAGACAGAAGCAGCAGGAGACATTAACATCAACCAATTCAAGAACAGCAGCCGCAGAAGAAATATTTTATCTCTCTGCTGAATTCAAGATTATACATTTCTAGTTTTAAAGTTAAATCCAAACCTCTAGAAATCATTCTTTTGTTCTTGTGTAACTATCTAGCGGATCAAAATCCCTAGAATTTAATCTCAAATTGCGTTTAGCATTTGATTCTTTTTATTGCAAAAATAGAAAAAGTTCATGTCGAATTTATTCTAGATTTGTGATAATTAATTTGAGATTAATCCCTTGTAATCGATACCGTTGTTGTAACACCTTTCAAGTTTAATAATATTTTTATTTAACTTGAATTTTGTTTCAATTTTTTATTCCGTACTAAATTCGATTATACGGTATAGTTTGTATTCAACCCCCCCTTCTACAAACATATTGGGACCTAACACATGGATCCACGCTCTCAGACAACCTCTACAAGGACTTCACTTATAGGTTTATTTTCATTATGAAGTCTCGTTAATCATTATGCACGTTAACTGTTATCTGATTTCTTTGGTTTGTGTTTTTATCCATAGGTTTGAAACGTTTGATTCGTAGCGGAGATTCATCAAATCAGGACTCAAATCAATCTTCTGTGTTGTAGCTCATCCCAAGTTTGAATATTCCTGACTCGAAGGGTATTATATCTTTCTTTCTCTTTCTTATCGTATGCAGATTTGAATCTAAATCATGTTCTTATATTTGTCTCATGAACTTAGTTGTGAAGCATAGAAATATTTGTGTTGGTCAAGAAAATCTCAGTCCCAGTGTTACAGTTTCAAATATACAGACACCAGGTTCTGTAGTATCGTCTGGTATGTTTTCCATATTATACATTTCTTATCTGTTACATAAATTAATATTTAAACTCATGTGTTACATATGTATTTTATAGTGGGAATTAAGTATCCTTTACAGCCATTATCAAATAAGACAAATGTATTGCGTGATCCCCCCATAAACCATCTAACATTGTTGTTGATGTTTCGTCTAGTAGAACCAACCGGTCTTCCTTCATAGGTATATGGAGTTTCTTTACCAATGTTCCGTGCAAATGTTCACTTTTGGTACCAATGTTCCGTGCAGATATATGATGTTATGTGTAATTTTATTGTCTGTGATATTTGTTGCTTGCTAGATATGAAATGTATGAGCAGAAGTGTGGGATTGAAACGTGTTGGTGGATCAAATAACACGCTTTGCAGTGTACAGATTTCACCTATTTCAGGGATTACACTTGAAGAAAATAACACTCCAAGTGCCAAGAAAATGGAACAACTTGCTACATTGTCAGATATTACCAATGCGGCGTGTACGTTATATTATAACTTGATACTAAAATTATGAAATTTGTATGTTCTGTTGCCTTTACTATATGTTTAACATTACATTGTGTTATTGGTTGCAGCCGTGAAACGTAGAATATGTGGTCGCAATATTGAGAAGATTTTTATACACCCCATGTGTATGTTGCCTTTTAATAAATTTGTTTTCAATAAGTTATTATGATTTTCTATTAAACTATTGCCCCTAATCAGTTTCTTTCATTACTAACAATGTATATTAATAACTCTTTATGTTGTTTTTTTTGTTTAACAATCATCTTTTTCGGGAATTACAGGTGTAGAAAATAACAGTGTAGTGGCAAAGAACAAAAAACAATCTTCTACGCCTTCAGATATGAACAGTACCATGTGTACGTTGCCTATTAACTTAATTCTCAAATTTGTAAGATTTTATGTTTGTTTTGATATGAAAACAATAAATATTCTATTGTTGTATTTTGTTGCAGCTAAGAAATGTAGAGTACGGGGTCCTAATATTGAGAAGTTGTATACAAATCCCATGTGTACGTTTTTTTTCAATATCATGTTTCGTAATTTTTTTTAAAACTTTACAGAATGTAATTGATAAATCCCACTTTCTTCAACAAAGGAGATGTATACTCAAGTATTTGTTTACTCTGTAGCTTTGAAAGTAAAGGACCTGGTATGTCCTCTGTAAATAGCGGTGACATATCTTCAAACTCTAATCCCATTTTCGAACATGGGCGAATGAGTCAACCTGCGACGTCTCCTTTACGTAGAATTTATCATAAACCCCATGAATTCACTACTAGAAAAACTTCAATAGACATCGATTAAAAACCGATGTCTATGAATGAAAAAATCCGATGTCTTCGTGGGTGATGTTAAAGACCCCCCATTTAACATCGCTTTTAAACTGATGTGAAAGAGGACATATAACATCGGTTTTTTGTATGAAACCGATATCTATATCTTGATGTTAAATTTTTAATACAAATCATAATATGATATTTTTATAAATTTAAACATATGCCAGATAAGCAAAATGTTTTATTTTGCCCATTAAACTGATGTTACTAATACCGATAACGATAACATCGATTTTCAAGCAAAACCGATGTGAATTGAACCTTTAACACCGGTTCCTATATGAGAACTGATTTCAATAGTCACTGAACTGATGTCTATAAGAATTAATAACATCATCTTTTTAACCAAACATTGTCTAAAGTTCTCTTTAACATCAGTTTTGTATTCTTATGCCTTTGTCTGTTGTGGTATTTGACATCAGGTTTTTTTATAAACTGATGTTTATGTACTACTTAAACTGATATATTAAGCCTTGATAGACATCAATTTTGTACTGATGCCAAAAATTTGCCAAACCAAAAAAATTGCCAAACCGAAGATTTCCAAAACCAATTACTACATAATACCAAATTGTCTATATATGCATCAACCAGTATCCAAACATCAAGTACAACATGTAATTGTGCACTAGCTATAATATTCGGCAACATGTAATCAAAACATAGAAAGTTGGCCTGAATTTTGGAGGCTTCTTTGGAGTAAATGGAATTGTGGTCTGAATTTCTAGTGTCACATCATGCCCTGCAAATGCAAATGCGATTTGGCCTAATGCGTTGAAGCCACTAAAAATTGAATCAGCTCCGGTGCTTTTGTATGGGTAGCTCAGGTTTTCGACATGGCCATGAGCTATGCTACTGACCCAAGCTATAGTTGAATAACTACATCAAAAGTTTCAATAATAACTTCAATTTAATTGGTTTTTAGCCAAGTGGTGCTTCGATTTAACCATCTTCAGTAAAATAATAGTTAGTTTTAAGTATTTGACAACAATGGGGGATTTGATTAACAAAAAAGTGTAGATAGTTTATAAGACTAAGTATGGGGAAGTTTGCTGAAATATTTATTTTTTTCTTATCAATTAAAATTGTTGCTGGACGGGTTGTCTATACTATCAAGGCTGCATAAATTCAGTCAACTCAAGGCAGATGTTCAACTAAAGAAAATCCAAGATGCCTCACCGCAATTAATATATCAGGAATTATGGGCCCTAAGATAAATGATTTGATCTTCTGTCAAAGCTTTTGAGAGTGCCTATACAAGAAACGATCACCAAATAAATTATACAGGTTACCTCATAAAAGCTACATTAGATCCCACAATAAAAAGCAGAGCATTATTAATGTGGTATTCGCCCTTTAAGCAAGAGCTATATGCTTACAAAGAGATGGCCAGATGGTTTTCCAATTTTGTTTGACCGCGGGATACATAATGATAATACCTTTAGTGCTGCACGCTTATAGTGAGATTAAGCCCATAAGTTCCCGGTCGAAATTCCGCAACCTTACCGAACACATGTTGTTTCTCTTTCTCTGCCATTTTATCATAAACCTTCACTCCAACCAATAATCATGTCAATCAATACCCAATACAAAAGTTAAATCATCAAATAAATTGAACATTAATCCAACTGAAAAATCAACAATTTATAATTCTACAATTAAAGAGCGTACAACTTAGCTTAATTAGAACCAATTAAAAATTAAAAAATTAGGGTTCAAAACTTACCAAATTCAAGCTTTAACTTCAACTTAGCTAATATCAAAAATGATACAAGAATCCCAACAGCAAGTACAGATCCAAAGGCTCTTTTCATCTATATTACTTTCTTATTCACCATCAACGTCATGAAAACCTTGCAAAATTAACAATATCGAAATCAAATACACACGCACAAACATATAAACATTAATATAACATCAGTGGGGAGAGAGAGATTGTAATTACAAAAGAGTAGAGATGGACAATATCGTTGAAATGTCTAATTGGGATACGTCGGCAAGAAAATCCAAATGAACATTGTAATGAAATTCCGGCGAGAGAAGTGAACGGACGGAATTAGATAAAAGTTATGATACAGATTAGGGGAGTGAAACTCGGTAGAGATTGACGAAATTACTATGGGTGTTCTTTAGAGAGAGGAGAGAGTGAAGAGAGAGAGAGAGAGAGAGAGAGAGCGTAATCGTAGATTCGAGAGAAAAGAGGTGATGCGGGTGTTCTTCAGAGAGAGGATAGAGTGAAGAGAGATGTTTTTGAGTTTTTTGTTTTTGTTTTTGGTTTTATGTTTTTAATGTTTTTTGTTTTATTTTTAGTTGAAAAGGGGGGGAATGTGTGTGAAAGAGAGGGGGAGAATTTGGCTAAGGCAAAAAATAGAGGGGGAAAGATGGAGGGAATGAAATATTTTGTAAGGGGGGAAACGGGGAAGGTGCGCTGATTAATTTTTTTAAAACAAATATATAACATCGGTTCAGCTAAAACACTGATGTTTATAAAACCAAAAAACATTGGTTGCTCAAAATCAATGTCTAAAACACCTTTTACATTGGCGCCAAAAATAACCGATGTCTTTGAGGCGATTTCTATTCTACTTTTTCTAGTACCCAAGTTAAGAAAGAGTAAAGGAAAGAATATATGTCAAGCATCTCCTGAGAATGGGAATTTGATTTCAGATTTTGACAATATGGTTGAAATTGACAATTCAGAGTCAAGTGATTCAGATGTTGGAATTGATGATATGTACCATGATAACCTGGATGGTGTGATATTGAAATAGAATTTATGGTGTGGATATATGGATCTTGGCCATCCGTCAAATTTGTGCAATAAATATGGTGCTACTATGTGGAATGAAGAGCGTAATAATAAATCATGTCCGTGTAAAGAGCCCAAGTTTTCTTTGTGCTATTGGAATGGTCAGATACATTTGCCAAAAGAAAGACCGCCACCAGAATCACTTGCTTCTTTGTTACTTGGTGGTGAAAAATCAAGTCATTTTAAACAGTATATAAGAGTGTACAACAGCATGTTCTAATTCACTTCCACCGGTGGTAAGATTGATAACTCAATAAACAGAGGTAGCTCTCTATATTATTTTTGCTTACAAGGTCAAAACTATCATTTAGTTAGGAGTTTAGTACCGCTGGATGGATCTTGCCCCAAATTTTTCCAGCTCTACATAACACGCAGAATGAGGTTGAGAATAGAATCAATGCAATGTGAGGTGCTTGTGAGAATATTGATCTAGATATTATCAAGGAACTTTTAAGTATGTTAGACAAGAACAATGAGTTACTCAAAACTTTTCACATGGCTCGAAATCATTTGAAAATGAAGATCTAGATGAGTTTAAGTTAGTCCTCATATCATCTTAATCTCTTAGCGGGTGACCAAACCCTATTACCCCATCTGATGAAGTTGATGCTTTCATTATTAGTGATGATAGGGATACCGGTGGTTTTAGAGACATGGTTGTGAATTCCAAACAAGAAGAATTGAAGAGGATATATGAAACAGATCCACATTTCATGCAGTTAAAATATCCACTACTGTTTTCTCGGGGAACCGAGTGGTATCATAATTGTATACCTCTGATAAGCAATAAATACTTTGAAATAGAGAATTTAGATGATGAAGACCTTGATCCTGACTCGACACAAAGGCGACATGTTTCACTAAGAGAGTATTATTGTTACAAGATTATGATATGCACTTCTGAAGGTATTTATTAGAAGTAAGCTATGTGATTAGAATATAAATTGTGTAATGAATTAGTGCATAATTTTCACCATCGTATCATTAATTTAAGGTTTAACGCCACATCTTGCCGGACGTTTGTGGCAACAGTATGTTGCAGATCAATTTGCTGCCATTGAATAATATAGATTAGACTGGGTTTCAATGCATCAAACTACCATCCATGCTGATTTATATAATTCTGTACATGATGCTCTCAGTAAACGAGACCGTGATCCAATGCATGATGGAAAAGCTGTTATACTGCCTGCTTCATTCACTGGATCTCAGTGATACATGTCTCAATACTTTAAGGATTCGTTGGAGATATGTCGTGCAATTGGTCTTCCATCCTTATTTCTCACCATGACGTGCAACTCAAAGTGGCCAGAGATACAAGAAATGCTTAAAATGTTGCCCAATGTTGATCCTGTCGATGTACCGAATATTGTTTCCCGTGTATTTAAACTGTAGCTTGATCAGCTATTAGATTTGATTAAAAAGAAGAACTACTTTGGAAAGTGTATAGGAGGTATATTTTTGTTATTGGACACCAACAATTTTATATTAAATTTTTGTAAACATATCTACACATGCATAAATTTAATAACATATTTTTCCTTTACTTATCTTTTGCACAGTTATGCATGTAATTGAATTCCAGATGTGTGGTTTGCCACACATGCATATGCTAATCTGGCTGAGCCCCGAAAGCAGACCTAATTCTATTGAAAAGGTCGATCAGTTGGTTTCTGCTGAAATACCAGATAAGAATTCAGTTCCAATAGCATATGAAGTTGTTAAAAACTACATGATGCATGGACCCTGTGGTAAAGACTTATACACATCTCCATATATGGTCAAAGGAAAATGCATGTGTTATTTCCCAAAAAGCTGTGAATAAATAGAATGATACATATGTTATGTAAAAAGTCTATTTTATCATTAATCTCAATGCATGTATATTGTTTTTGCAGATTTAATGGTAATACCTATTTTGACGATTGTGGTTTTCCTGTTAATCGGAGGTGTAACACTGGTAGAGTTATCAACAAAAAAGGGATCAACCTTGACAATCAATATGTAGTGCCATACAATCGAGATCTTATATTGCAGTTTCAGTGTCATATAAATCTGGAAATTTGCAATAGTTCAAGATCGTTGAAGTATCTCTTCAAGTACTGTTTGAAGGGTCATGACACGGCTACAATATTGTTGAAGAAGAAAAGTAACAAATTAGGTAACGAACAAACTACAATATTAGTGAAGAACTTGAATGACGTCAAGAATTTTCTTGATGGTAGATATGTTTGTGCATCTAAGACATCTTGAAGGATTTTTGGGTTTGACATTCACCATCATTCCCTAAGTCTTGATCGCTTACCAATACATTTTCCCGGTCATAAGTACTTGAATTTTCAGAGTTCTGCATATTTGGAGAATGTGTGCAATAACGCGACTTCCAAAAAAAGTAAACTAGAGGCTTGGTTTGTAGCTAATAGTGAATTTTTACAAGCTCGAAATTTTACATATTCTGACTTTCTCACTCATTTTACATAGATCAAGAAAACTGATAAATGGAAGCTTAGACAAAGAGGTGATGTTGTTTGGAGGTTAGCAGAGGTTCATGCAACAACTGGTGAATTATTGTATCTTCGAATGTTGTTACTTAGATGTAAAGGTCTTTATCTTTCACTCAGATACGAACTATTGATGGAACTACATATGATACATTTAAGGAAGTATGTGGTGCTCTTGGTCTGTTAAATAATGACAAGCAGTGGCATGATGCTTTGGAAGAAAATGCAGTCTCAGCTATGCCAACCCAAATTAGGGCTATGTTTGTTAACATCCTGGAAAATTGTTATGTGTCTGATCCGCTTGCGCTATGGGAAAAACACTGGCCAACACTGTCAAACGATGTTATATATATGAGGCGCAAGATTTCAGATAACATTCATTTAACATTGTCTGAGTATGAAATCCAGAACTATGCTTTAGCAGGTGTGTGATCATTATTAAATAACTGATACGTCCGTTAGTTTGTAGCATTACTTTTATTGTTGTTTTACAATTGTTTAGTAAACTAATGGACCATTTACCATCGTTTTTTATGCAGAGATTGAAAAGTTGTTAAATAATGTTGGGAAGTCCTTAAGAGATTTTCATATGATGCCATTTCCTGACGAACAATTTTTTCACAAATTTGTCAATCGTCTCATTGTTGAGGAAACTAGCTACAATAAAGAAGAAATGAGACTTAATCACGAAAAAGCTCATAAAAATATGAACTCAAGGAAACTAGATGTATATAATACAGTTGTTGATAATGTGAACAAAAGTAAAGGTGGAATGTTTTTTATTTATGGGAGTGGTGAATGTGGTAAAACGTTCCTTTGGCAAACTCTTTGTTCAAGTTTTTGATCAGAAGGAAAGATTGTTTTTCCCGTTGCAGGATCTGAAATTGCTCCTACACTTCTTCCTGGTGTCCGAACAGCTCATTCTAGGTTTAAAATACCAATGAAATTAGATCAGAGTTCTATTGCTGGAATAAAACATGGTACAGACATTGTAGAGTTGATATAGCACACAAGTCTTATAATATGAGATGAAGCTCCAATGCAGCATTGCTATGCATTTAAAGGTGTGGACAGAAGCTTGCGAAACATAATGGTTGCCGTTGATGTAGAACGAGGAAAAGACCCTTTGGTGGTATTACAGTTGTTTTTGGTGGCGATTTTTGACAGATATTACCTGTTTTGCCTAAGGCTGGAAGGGCTGAAATAGTGAATGCATTGTTAAACAAATCCCGGCTTTAGAAATCTTGCACGGTCTTTCTTCTCAGTCAGAACATGAGATTACATTCAGGTAATTCTGATTCCAGGAAATAAAGTAATAGCTGACTTTAGTAAATGGTAACTTGATATTAGAGATAAAAAAATGAAACAACCCTAAATCCGGGGTCGGGGATCCGGGTTGTCACGAGTTCCATTTCCATTAATAACACCCAATCTTAATAAAAATCAACTACTCTGTACTGTGACCCCACAATAAACACACACACCACAAGTTATAGTCTCAGAGATGAATATCCAAAAATAACACGAGTCATTTTATTCCACAATTATATGCCATTACACCTTAAAAGGGTTTCTGAATAAATTTACATTTCTTTGCCATTATTACAATTGATAAAGATACATAAGTCTGGTACATCAAAATTTGAAAGCCTAGCCTATTGGTAGTTCCTACCTCAGATACAGCGACATCAACGCCTATAGGAAACTGCGGAACATTTCATATCCGCTCGTGAATTGAGAGTTTGGTCCTGTTCATCTTGTTTATCTGATGTTGTGTGATGAAAGAAGAAAGCAAGGGTGAGCAACAACGCCACCAAAATAATATATATAATGATTTACAATATATGAGCATTCTCATAGTACTCATGAAAGTCTTGGTCAAGAAGAAATGAACCAAGTTTGATATCTTACCGCGACCAAGTCGCAAAATATTCAGTATATATGTATATATACTTTTCAAAATCTTGGAAGTCCTCTTCCATGCATAATATACACAGAGTTCTAGTTTATAACTGTATAAAAATATCGTTGCAAGGTGATCTCATATATCTAACCTTGTCTCAACGTTTTTCTGAAAATCTTTGTCATGCATAAGATAATCATTTACTAGATATAAGTTTAAAAGATGAAGTTACAAGATACTCCAATATACTTATATCTTTTCCGAATACTACTTGAACTACCACCGTTCAAGTTATAATTAGTTCATCCCATAGATTAAGCTACAAGACAAAACTTGTATAGAATCAATCTTTAAAATATTATCAAAATAAAATGAAGTTACGAGATACTTCATTTGATGCAAACAACATTTTGAAAGCTTGACCCTGCCAACACTCAACTATCACCCAACCGTAGCCTTTCTATCGAAGTGCTCTGGGTAGTGTTGTAGAAATATCCAATTGGATGATGAACTCATTACGGGAGTTTGTCGCGCCAGGAAGACCACTTACGACGATCAGTCGTAGTAGTGCAACCCCACCATTTTCTACATGTAGAGGAGAACCTGTCGAATTTACTTGTCAACCGAACACTGGACTCATAAGGAATGGACCGTCTTAGCGGAACATCTGGGCCATTTGGGCCAATATAATAAGGCTGGGCCGGCGCTACTCGACCACTTACGCCACTCTTAGTTCAGATGAAATCCATGACCTTGAAAAGTAAAGCTCGTTCTCCCTTTCCCCAAGTAGAAACTTGTTGATATGGCTCCACTAAGAAGTCGTATCTAGATGGAAAGGAAAACTCACCGATATTTCCCAGGAGATGCCTGTTAATGGATTAACTTGTTCCAAGAATTCTACTTCCCGAGTGTTGGGTAAGTAATCAAAAACTCTTTTATCAGAATAGCAACCTTGTTGCGAATATAAAATACACCACAGAGCCGGATCCCTCAGGTTTTGTTTGAGTATTTAAATCCCCTTCGAAAGGAGGATCTTAAATATAAAAATGAGTTTTGGGATCCGCCCTAACCATTAAAAATCATTTTGAAGACTCGAAAACATTTTTAAGAATGTTTGGAGTGATGCTGATTTAATAAAATAAATCAGTCCCAATATATTAGAAAATATCTGAATATTATTGTTTAAATAATATTCCCATAAAGAGTAATCTTTATAAAAATAATTGAAGTAGAAGTTTTAAAACTTATACTTTATTCGATTTATAGTTTTGAAAACTATATCTATATATATATAAATATATATATATATAATATACTCGGGAACATAGATTCCCGGTTTTAGAAAATGGTCACCTTTAGGGTCCCCTATACTAAGGGTATACGCAACTACTGCTTATCTCTAGCATAGGTATTATGCAACTTATAAGCAATTGAATCAACAATATATATCAAGATTACGAAACAGACATGCATATATACCATATCACATGCTCCAATATATCGCAAGATTTGCTAATTAACCACCATGCATCTATCACAAGATAATGCATATACATATGTACATCACAACAACAGTATAACGGGTAGAAAACTTGCCTGAGCGACTGGGGGTGATAAATGGCTTGGGACGAGTCTGGTAACCTATAAACAACATATAAGTTGATATTAAACCAAAGTCGCTTATGAATCTATACTTTAACCAATTAGACCCTAATGTTCGCTTTTGTGCTTAATGATTCACTTAAGTCGCTCGAGTACCCTCGGCTCCACCATTTTTAATAAATTAACCATTAAGGGTTTTAAGGCGATTCTTTCGCGAGTGACTTACCAACTGCCTAATACACTTTACATAAATGATTCATACTCCAATTAGTCTTTAAGGTCTTTAACCTATGTTTCAAAGTAAGACGAGGGGTAATGGTTCGTTCGCGAAACGCCGTTACTTAAAACGATCGTTTCTCCTAAACCGTATATCGGATTCAAACGAACCACATATCAAAACGAAGCTCGTAACATGAAATATCTAATCATGGTAATGGTAAAAACCTAACAGTGAGTTCTCGGGTCCTGATGTTAAGAACAAAAACAGTCTAAAGTAAATCGGACATTACGACGGCTATGTTTACGCGATTACCAATTTTTATTCTACTCCAAATCAATCACAAACCAACCACAATTCAACCATACAAACAAACTCCATCCATACATCACTACAACAGCCCCAACACCTCAAGTTTTTCCAATTTATATTAATCTCAAACATGAACTAAAACTATTCTTAAGTTCTTTAACTAATTACCAAGATTTACAACTCCAAAAACATCACAAAACCAACTAATCTCTACATACACAACAATCAAGCCTCTTATGAACTATAATACTCATATTAAGCTCTTAACATTCAATAATAAAGCTAGGTTAAGAGATTATACCTTCCTTGTGAGTGGGAGTAACTAATTAGCTTGGAATCACCCTTGAAAGTCCTTACCCAAGCTTAATTTAAACAAAAACTCAAGAACAAAATGTTAAGTTTTTGAAAAACACTATCCACCCTCTTCTTCCATGAATTTTAGGAAGAGATTGTGAAGGAATTTGAAGCTCAAACTTATAGGATAGCTATATCTATGTATATGGAGTCTTAGATAATTACCTCACTAATTAACAAGGCTTGGATCTTGGATTTTGGATTTTTTCTTCTTGAAATATGAAAAGGACCGAGAGCTTTCTTGAAGAAAAGTGAAGTCAACTTTGTGTTTTGGTGAAATGAATTGTTGGTTGGTTGTTTTTGGCTTTTGTTTTAATTATTTACCTTTTAACCATGGTGATTTTGTGTGGTTCTTAATCAACCAACCTTCCTTCCTTTTTGGTCATGCTTAGGTCATCATTCTTATGTCATCTTCCCATGCCTGTCCTCTTCTTATTAGTTTGATAACATCATCCTCACTAACCTCTTTGATTAGCTCCTAATTACTTGGCTAATGACCGCTGATCTATTATACGGTTCGCTTAACTTTCATTTTCGTTTATCGTTTGAGGGATCATACCCGGGATCTTATTACTTGGGTTCCCTTAACCTTTATCAATACATTATATTCCTTTTATGATCCTTTCTTATAATCCTTGAATTTAAATCCTTTTTATCCTGTTCCCTTATACTCAATTCTTTCGGTATCTGGTGGATTTTCGGGAAAAATCAAAGTGTTCGAATTTGGATTCTGACGATCTTTACATACACTTATATCCCACATAAAGTACTAATAAGATCTCAGAATAACAATAAAAGAACCCCTACATAGTGTGGCATGGAAAGTTTTCTTATTCAGCATAATCAGCAAAACACTATTCATAAGGGTTACTAAAAGTTCAAAAATTTTGGGGTTATTACAGTCTCCCCTCCTTAAAAGGATTCCGTCCCGGAATCAGGAAAAATGAATAGGGATACTTTCTTAGCATTGCACTTTCTAACTCTCAAGTCAATCTTCCCACATTGTGGTTCTACCATCAAACTCTAACTAGTTTGATAGCCCTTCTCCTAAGCACTTGTTCCTTTTCAATCTATAACCCTTCCTGGTTGCTCCATATAGGTTACGTCGGGTTGCATGTCTATGCGCTCATATGCCCCTATTTTTCTGGCATCCGAATTATACTTCCTTAATATTGATACGTGGAACACGTTATGAACTTGCTACATGTTCGGGGGTAGGGCTAGCTCATATGCTAACTTCCCAATACGTCTTAATACCTCAAAGGGTCCAACAATTCGTGGGCTTAGCTTTCCTTTCTTTCCGAACCTCATCCATCATTTCCAAGGGATACCTTTAACATTACTAGGTCCCCTATTTCCTATTCCTTGTCCTTTCGTGTCGAATCAACATACTTCTTATGTCCATCTCGGGCTACTACCAGTCGTCCTCTGATTAGATCTATTATATCCTTGGTCCTTTGGACCACTGCTGGTCTGAGCATCTTTCGCTCTGCAATCTTCATCCTAACATAAGGGAGATCGACATTGTCTTCCCTCAAAGATCTCATAAGGCGATACCTCGATACTGACATACGATCGATTATCGTGAGAAAACTTAATCCGCGTTAAGTGATCATTCCAAATTCTTTCAAGTCTATTGAACCGACTCTCATCATAGCTTCTAGCATTATAGCTTTTGCTTCTCAATACCCATTCTTTTCCAGTTCGTAGTCGTTACTATCTTCCGTACATAATACTATACCGGTTACACTTTTGCTCGTTAGCGTTCTATAACCTTTTAATAACCACGTCAACCTTAGTATCACGAACGTGTTAGAATCAGAATACCACCGTATTGATACTACTTCCTTTCTAGTTGCTTCTATCTTCGAAAGCTTGATCCATCATATAGAAGTAAAGGAATTTATTGAGAGATCACTATGATCATGAACACTTGTTCTATTGCATAGTTAGTACAGAAGGTGGCCAGCCTTTAGTACTTGACAAGCAATTAAACAACATGTGGTATCCTACTAGGCTTCTATCACACAGATAGATAGTCATTCGGCAATACCTCCCCTTCTGGAAGGGTTGTTCTTCTCAGCTTATATGAAATGAAAAGGAGAGAAAAGAACGAATTGAAGAGAATTGTATATATATAAAATATGCTGCCACAAAATATCTGGCTTGGAATCTACCTCTGAACTATAGAGGTTTATCATAGAAGAACAAAACATATATGTATATATATCAACATTAAGTATTATAGCATCGCATTTCACATGCCTAAATATTTATGCTATTTCGTCCATCATTCTATGGACCCATGCTCTTGCTCGAGCTCATAAACACTCACCATTGAAACTCCCTTGACAACGAAAATCGAATCTGGGATTTCATTCTAGACATCATCGTTACTAGAATTCTATGCTTGCATCGCAACCTTCCTCGTATAGTCATACGACCCTCTATTGATAAGGAGGAATAAATATTCAATAGGTAAATAATCTACTTAATTAGTCTATTCAATGATAACTTATACATCACCATGACCCGATTAGTGGTACTCAATCTCAACATTCATTACAATACAACTCTCACCGTTGTCATTATCTCATTATTCATAGACTCATTGGAGCATTACTATGGTCCACCACTGACCTACTGTAGTCATTCGCTTTCCATGAAGTCTTAACAGCTAACAATAAAGAGTCCATACATATCGTATCAAATTCTTCTAAGGAGTTAACATAATCACCATTCATAATTCATGAAGAACACTCCAAATTCTGACGTACTTTCATGACATGAAGCAGATAAAATTGCAGAAGAGTTTCAATCAAAGCAACGATAGTAGGTTAATACCATTCTTAATCATATGTCTTAAATAGAAGACTTAACTCAAAGGTTCGTCTAGTCCTTTTTGAAACATGGTCCTGGCTTATCTCAAGATAGTACATTCTGAGATAGATAGCCCGCTCATGGCGATTACACGAATTAAACCTTTACCAACTACTATTACGGTTGGGTATTGCACAGTCATCAGAAGGAATGTCAATCTTCCAAACCATAATACAACCTTCACAGCTTTAACCATCATCACTGTATTCCTTTGGCACAAGCGCCTATAATTATCCTCTTACCTTTAAAGTGTCGGCCACCTCTTTGGCCTTTCCTGATAGTAAAATTTCCTTACAGTCAATGTCATTTTAACCACCTCCAAAAAAATTTTCTACCTTATTTCAATCACTGCTTATGTGAAGATGTTTTCTTTAAAATCTGATGAGTAAAAAAAATTATCACCATTTTTCCATAAGTTATTGCCTCAGTCTTTAGAGGTTAATCAATGTCACAACTGACTCTCAATCATACTTAGAACATCTTTTATCTTAGGTCCTAATTGCCCTGAACAATTTCGACCTTTACTGGTTCGATCCATACTTTCTCGTGGTTTAACACGTGCCCCACTTGGCATTATTATAATTACGTCACATTTCCTTTATCAAAATTTCTATTCTTGAGAACTTTGAATATTACCTTTCTCCTTGTAAAATCTCTAAGGTTATCCTTAAATCCTTCATCATGTACACCCTAGGTACAGGGCATATCAAAATACCATTTACTAATACTAGAACCATTGTCTATGTACTTCTGAAAAATTTCTTTACTGATCTTTAAAGGTTGTTGCTACCTTGATCCTTTCCAATTCATACGGTCAAAACTCATGCTGTCCCTATTAAGGGTGGAATGCCAACCTTTATGCATTCCCCTATGATTCATCTCAAGTTATCGAAGTTATATCCTTAATTCCACCTTTAAAAAGGTACTTTCATCCTTCCATGGATAAATCAAGTCATATATCCTTGATAGATTATCTTATTCATCATTCCCACCTCGATAGTCTATTCCTAATTTCATAATAGCATCCTTATTCAAATTGAGGTCAATCCATATGGCCTCCAAAAGATAACAATGGTTATCCGCTTTTCTTTCCTGATTTGGTAATGATAACATGGATTGTTCTGGAAGATATTGGTCATGTTCAACGTGAAAATTTTCTTAATAAATCCTCATTTACCTTTGTTGTTTATCTCAACAGTCATCTCAATATTGGGATATCTTTCCTACCTGGCGTCTCCCTTTCTGGGTATCATGCCACCGGTCTTACACTTCACATTCTTGAAGGTCACTTCCTTCATCCAATTTTCCTAATTTCTTACTTTTTGGTCTACTCAGTCTATCCGCGTCTCATAATTTATCCTTCGAACTATCTCAAGGTTTCCTCGAATCCTCCCAACTTACAGGGGATAAAATATATGTATCTCTTATGCCTTCAACCATCAATTTTAACTCATGGTGAATCATCCTCATCCTGACGATCATATACTTTTCTCTTTCTATTACTACGAGTCTTTAGGGATTCCTCATATCCGACTCCCTTATCATTCCTCAAACTCTATTGCCTTTATGCTCCTTTCCACTTCAGTTTCTTTTTTTTTCCTTTCTATTACAATCATTTCACGTACTCACTAATCATTAACTTCAAACATCACGTCGTTCTGGGATTCTTGTCCTCCAGACGAATCTTGACAACTTTTACAATCTTAGATTTATAATTCATCATATTCATCCGCCTTTGTTCTGGCTCTTAAAGCTTTTACACTATCTCCATAACCTTGGAATTTACTTTCTCAAAAAAATTTTGACTGAACTTTAATCAGTTTATCATAACCTCTTGCTCCGTGCCTTTCTTGGTCTTTCACCAGTGGGTGGTCTCTCTCTTAGGAGGGTAGGTGACAAAACAGTCTTTTGTGATTCGTCAATCATTTAGAATCTCAAATGATTCCTGTATTTCCTTTAGCCAGGCTCTTGCCTCAGCTGGGTCAGCTATTCCCTTGGAACTCTGAGGGCTTAGTGACTTAAAGGTCCTGAAAGAATTTCACACCACATTGTTTCCTCAAGGTGGTGGTTAGGGGTAAAAGTATAAGTTTTGTTTTAGGCAGGTCCATGGATTTCCCAATAGGAGTACCATACTGGTTCTTCCTATCTTGCTCGACTTCTATTTTCTCACTCTAAATATTTCTTCCTACTCCCCATAATTGGGGTCATCTTTTAATTTAAAATCCTCATTTTCCACTTCATTATATTCTGGGTTCCTTATATCTTAATTACGACCTCCCTGATTATCACATTCAAGGTTTTCCCCTAATCTTATTCCTCGTGAGGGCATGATGCTTGGAAAAATTTTGAGAATCTCTGGATATTTGTCTTACTTACTTTGCTTAAATCTTTCCCTCGTTCAGTCCTTGCATGATTGCAAATTATGAATTCTCAAGTTCTATAAACTTCATGACACTCTCTTAAGTGTTAACAGCGCAATTAACAATATGAACTTATCACAAACAAACTGATCTAAACTGAAATTAATGAATATATACTTAACCATTTGTTCGAGGGTACAACAACTAAACACATTAAAGAGAATTACATTATTTGATCTGATCGCTTCTATCCCAAAAGTACTACCATAGATAATCATCTAGTCATTAAAAACTAATCATTCATAACTTAGGCTAATCCTCCAAAAGCGGTGCTGCATGAAATTCTTGTCAGATTGCTCAGACTCTGCACACTATTATGGACCAAGAAATGCGGGCACGCACGACATCCCTAACCTGCTCCATTAAAGCGGTAATGAGGTCTAAGATAGTTGCAAGTAGAGCTGGATCAATCTGACCCTCAAGATGGCCTCTAGCTGTAACACGGGTGGTAGCCTGAATCCTTTCCATTCTATAAGTTAATCCTGCCGGAAGTACCCCGCCCTCAATCCTCGGTGCAGTAAGTCGATCCAACAGATCACTCCTAACATTATGGGCCTCAGACAGGCCACCCAAAGTCATATAATAATCGGCGATAAGAGAAGCCTGAGTGGTAGCATCTAGTAGTCCATGGGGTGCAGGTGGTGCAGGCCCAGGAGATCCAAATGGATAACCAAGCACGGTATCAGGTGACAATGGTGCAGGAGATAAATGTGGCATTTCCTCAGTAGGTGTTGGGCTCTGTACAGGGGAGGGAACAGGAATTGGTGGAACCTCATGGAAGTCTTCAGGAACCTCTGGAAGAGGGTCTGATACTGGTATAATTGGTGCCGTGGAAGGCCCCACTCCTTCTGCCCTCATTAACCTTTGTGCCCTTGGTAACTCTTCATCCTCTAGTGCCACCCTCGCGGCCATTCTTGCTCTGGTAGTCGCCCTGACTACGGTCATCAATTCCTCAGTGATCCTCTCTTCATTCTTGTCAGGATCCTCCATGAGATCCTCTCCAGCAACAATCCATTCTGGGATAACATCCTCAACCGCAACATTCTCAATATGAATTTCATCCGGTCCCTCGTTAGGGTACTCTATCGGATTCACAATTTGATCTCCAACATGTAATAAAACATCCTCATGTTGATGCTCCTGAACCTCAGGATTCGGTGCCCCACTGCCCTATATGAGAACGAACTATGTTGCTATCATAATATTTATAAGGGAACTGTCAGTACTACGTTAGGTATCCCGACTATGAACTTGGCAAGAGTTCTTATTATCTTTGTGAACTTATTATCTTAATGTCACATCATCTCTGAGATTTATAACGCTTAGCTCTGATACCATTTCTATAACACCCCCAAATCCGGGGTCGGGGATCCGGGTTGTCACGAGTTCCATTTCCCTTAATAACACCCAATCTTAATAAACAATCAACTACTCTGTACTGTGACCCCACAATAAACACACACACCACAAGTTATATTCTTAGAGATAAATATCCAAAAATAACACGAGTCATTTTATTCCACAATTATATGCCATTACACCTTAAAAGGGTTTCTGAATAAATTTACATTTCTTTGCCATTATTACAATTGATAAAGATACATAAGTCTGGTACATCAAAAGTTGAAAGCCTAGCCTATTGGTAGTTCCTACCTCAGCTACAGCGACACCAACGCCTATAGGAAACTGCGGAACATTTCCTATCCGCTCGTGAATTGGGAGCTTGGTCCTGTTCATCTTGTCTATCTAATGTTGTGTGATGAAAGAAGAAAGCAAGGGTGAGCAACAAGCCCACCAAAATAATATGTATAATGATTTACAATATATGAGCATTCTCATAGTACTCATGAAAGTCTTGGTCAAGAAGAAATGAACCAAGTTTGATATCTTACCGCGACCAAGTCGCAAAATATTCAGTATATATGTATATATACTTTTCAAAATCTTGGAAGTCCTCTTCCATGCATAATATACATAGAGTTCCAGTTTATAACTGTATAAAAATATCGTTGCAAGGTGATCTCATATATCTAACCTTGTCTCAACGTTTTTCTGAAAATCTTTGTCATGCATAAGATAATCATTTACTAGATACAAGTTTAACAGATGAAGTTACAAGATACTCCAATATACTTATATCTTTTCTGAATACTACTTGAACTACCACCGTTCAAGTTATACTTAGTTCATCCCATAGATTAAGCTACAAGACAAAACTTGTATAGAATCAATCTTTAAAATATCATCAAAATAAAATGAAGTTACGAGATACTTCATTTGATGCAAACATCATTTTGAAAGCTTGACCCTGCCAACACTCAACAATCGCCCAACCGTAGCCTTTCTATCGAAGTGCTCTAGGTAGTGTTGCAGAAATATCCAATTGGATGATGAACTCGTTACGGGAGTTTGTCGCGCCAGGAAGACCACTTACGATGATCAGTCGTAGTAGTGCAACCCCACCATTTTCTACATGTAGAGGAGAACCTATCGGATTTACTTGTCAACCGAACACTGGACTCATAAGGAATGGACCGTCTTAGCGGAACTTCCAGGCCATTTGGGCCAATATAATAAGGCTGGGCCGGCGCTACTCGACCACTTAAGCCACTCCTAGTTCAGATGAAATCCATGACCCTGAAACGTAAAGCTCGTTCTCCCTTTCCCCAAGTTGAAACTTGTTGATACGACTCCACTAAGAAGTCGTATCTAGATGGAAAGGAAAACTCACCGATAATTCTCAGGCGATGCCTGTTAATGGATTAACTTGTTCCAAGAATTTTACTTCCCGAGTGTTGGGTAAGTAATCAAAAACTCTTTTATCAAAATAGCAACCTTGTTGAGAATATAAAATACACCACAGAGCCGGATCCCTCAGGTTTTGAGCGAGTATTTAAATCCCCTTCGAAAGGAGGATCTTAAATATAAAAATGAGTTTTGGGATCCGCCCTAACCTTTCAAAATCATTTTGAAGACTCGAAAACATTTTTAAGAATGTTTGGAGTGATGCTGATTTAATAAAATAAATCAGTCCCAATATATTAGAAAATATCTGAATATTATTATTTAAATAATATTCCCATAAAGAATAATCTTTATAAAAATAATTGAAGTAGGAGTTTTAAAACTTATACTTTAAATGAATATTAAATAACCAAAGATATACTTATACGAAAGTACTATCTTTATTCGAATAATCAAAAGTAAGTTTGATTATCGACACATTATTCTTTAATAAAATAAAGAATAATAATTAGTAAATAATCGGAGTCATAAGTCCTCGAATGAATATTCAAATAATAATATTCATTAAATAAAATAAACTGAGTCATATGTCCTCGAATGAATATTCAAAATAATATTCATTAATAAAATAGACGGAGTCATAAGTCCTCGAATGAATATTCAAAATAATAATATTCATTAAATAAAATAAACTTATCGAATAAACCTTATTCGATTTATAGTTTTGAAAACTATATATATATATATAATATACTCGGGAACATCGATTCCCGGTTTTAGAAAATGTTCACCTTTGGGGTCCCCTATACTAAGGGTATACGCAACTACTGCTTATCTCTAGCATAGGTATTATGCAACTTATAAGCAATTGAATCAACAATATATATCAAGATTACGAAACAGACATGCATATATACCATATCACATGCTCCAATATATCGCAAGATTTGCTAATTAACCACCATGCATCTATCACAAGATAATGCATATACATATGTACATCACAACAACAGTATAACGGGTAGAAAACTTGCCTGAGCGACTAGGGGTGATAAATGGCTTGGGACGAGTCTGGTAACCTATAAACAACATATAAGTTGATATTAAACCAAAGTCGCTTATGAATCTATACTTTAACCAATTAGACCCTAACGTTCGCTTTTGCGCTTAACGATTCACTTAAGTCGCTCGAGTACCCTCGGCTCCACCATTTTTAATAAATTAACCATTAAGGGTTTTAAGGAGATTCTTTCGCGAGTGACTTACCAACTGCCTAATACACTTTAGATAAATGATTCATACTCCAATTAGTCCTTTATGGTCTTTAACCTATGTTTTAAAGTAAGATGTTGGGTAATGGTTCGTTCGCGAAACGCCGTTACTTAAAACGGTCGTTTCTCCTAAACCGTATATCGGATTCAAACGAACCACATATCAAAACGAAGCTCGTAACATGAACTATCTAATCATGGCAATGGTAAAAACCTAACAGTGAGTTCTCGGGTCCTGATGTTAAGAACAAAAACAGTCTAATGTAAATCGGACATTACGACGGCTATGTTTACGTGATTATAAATTTTTATTCTACTCCAAATCAACCACAAACCAACCACAATTCAACCATACAAACAAACTCCATCCATACATCACTACAACAGCCCCAACACCTCAAGTTTTTCCAATTTATATTAATCTCAAACATGAACTAAAACTATTCTAAAGTTCTTTAACTAATAACCAAGATTTACAACTCCAAAAACATCACAAAACCAACTAATCTCTACATACACAACAATCAAGCCTCTTATGAACTATAATACTCATATTAAGCTCTTAACATTCAATAACAAAGCTAGGTTAAGAGATTATACCTTCCTTGTGAGTGGGAGTAACTAATTAGCTTGGAATCACCCTTGAAAGTCCTTACCCAAGCTTAATCTAAACAAAAACTCAAGAACAAAATGTTAAGTTCTTGAAAAACACTATTCACCCTCTTCTTCCATGAATTTTAGGAAGAGATTGTGAAGGAATTTGAAGCTTAAACTTATAGGATAGTTATATCTATGCATAAGGAGTCTTAGATAATTACCTCACTAATTAACAAGGCTTGGATCTTGGATTTTGGATTTTTTCTTCTTGAAATATGAAAAGGGCCGAGAGCTTTCTTGAAGAAAAGTGAAGTCAACTTTGTGTTTTGGTGAAATGAATTGTTGGTTGGTTATTTTTGGCTTTTGTTTTAATTATTTACCTTTTAACCATGGTGATTTTTGTGTGGTTCTTAATCAACCAACCTTCCTTCCTTTTTGGTCATGCTTAGGTCATCATTCTTATGTCATCTTCCCATGCTTGTCCTCTTCTTATTGGTTTGATGACATCATCCTCACTAACCTCTTTGATTAGCTCCTAATTACTTGGCTAATGACCGCTGATCTGTTATACGGTTCGCTTAACTTTCGTTTTCGTTTATCGTTTGAGGGATCATACCCGGGATCTTATTACTTGGGTTCCCTTAACCTTTATCAATATATTATATTCCTTTTATGATCCTTTCTTATAATCCTTGAATGTAAATCCTTTTTATCATGTTCCCTTATACTCAATTCTTTCGGTATCTGGTGGATTTTCGGGAAAAATCAAAGTGTACGAATTTGGATTCTGACGATCTCTACATACACTTATATCCCATATAAAGTACTAATAAGATCTCAGAATAACAATAGAAGAACCCCTACATAGTGTGGCATGGAAAGTTTTCTTATTCAGCATAATCAGCAAAATACTATTCATAAGGGTTACTAAAAGTTTAAAAATTTTGGGGTTATTACAGAAAAGTTGAATGCGTTGATACTCATCGTGCAGATTTTGAAACTGAGTTTGTAGTTCCTGATGACTATGTTGTCAAGAGTCCCTTGAAAAGTCCCATAAAACCCTAATTGATATTATATATCCAAATTTTTAGAATAATATGCATTCACAGGAGTATCTGAGATCTAGATCTATTTTGACTCCAACAAATGTCGTAGTTGATGACATCAATGCGCAGATTCTTGAAAGAGTTCCGAGTAATATGCATACTTATCCCAGCCAAGATTCAATTAAAGACAATGGCGTTGACGATAATGACTTTGATTCATCATTTCCAGTTGAGTATCCGAACTCCATTAATATGCCATGTATGCCTAAACATGAGTTGAAAGTAAAGGTTGGAGCTGTTGTTATGTTGATGAGGAATTTAAATCAGATTATAGTTCTATGCAATGGTACAAGGATGATAGTTACAGGATGCAAAAAAAATAGTATAGAATGTCAAATTCTATGTGGATCTCAAGTTGGTATGAAACATCTAGTTCCAAGAATCGATATGGTCTCAACAGACACGAATTGGCCATTTGAATTTAAAAGAACACAATTTCCTCTCCAAATATGCTTTGCCATGACTGTGAACAAGAGCCAAGGACAATCATTGGACACAGTTGGATTGTATCTTCCTCAACCCGTATTCTCTCATGGTCAGTTATACGTTGCAATATCCCGTGTTACATCTCTAGAAGGACTACATATTCTTATTGATGACGATAATTGGAAAATCACAAATATTATATCAAATGTTGTGTTTGAAGAAGTTTTCTACAACCTTCCAAGATTGTGATCATATTTGTAATAACTAACTTATTATAATTGTTTGACCATGAATATTTTGTACTTGAAGTGCTTATTTCATGGTATGCAATTTGTTTTACAGTTAAATGTTTTTTTAATAATTTTATGTCATTGAGTTTTGTTTGGAAAAAAAAATTATAGTATAAAAAAACAATAAAATAGAATGGCGTGTATATAACAAAGTTGTATAATTAGTTCCCACTAATCCATCTAACTAACTTGATGCCGAACCAATCACATTGGTCCTCATCGTATCAAATAATAATCCATCAAATCAAAGGATATGTTTATGATTCAGTTAAAGGCTGATTGGATTATCCTTTCACAGGCCTTATGTCACGTATTAAAAGGGAAAGATCAATTCCGCAATATATGTTTGTCGTGCACTTCATTCAACAACATGTCATCAATTATCATTCCCGTTAATGTAGGGTAATGTACTACAAAAGGACTATCACGTCGATTTGATATTTTAGGTTCAGTACCTCCATTAAGAATAGAACATGTAAGCTCTCTCATGAGTCATGAGTTTTAAATTCTAATAATAGATCATTCTGTTTAATTTAAATTATAATTTGTTTTCACAGAATCTTGCAGAGATGGAAGCCCTCATGTTTGAACACATTTTAAGTCTTGACAAATCTAGGTCAGATTGGAAGATCAAGGCAAGAGTTACAAGAATGTGGCCTACTGTATCTTCTGAATCAGGAATAATGAAAGGCTGGAATCTCATTCTTCTTGATGATGATATAATTACCTAATCTGTTGATTTCGTTATATATTGATTATGTTTACATTTTCAGAATTAATATTTAAAATTATACTTTGCCACTTTATACTATGTGCAGAATAATCATATTCATGCATTTACTTTTGCTGATACTTGGAAACTGATTGGGAAGAATGTTATTGAAGGAGCTGTTTATATTATTGAGACGTTTATGGTTAGGGATGTTTCTGAGAATTTAAAGCCTGTTTCCACAAACACATCTATAAGATTTACAAATGCTACCACTTTCCAACCATGCACCGATCATGTTATGATTCCAAAATACAAATTTGAATTTATGGATTTGGGTGATTTGATGGATGAAGCCAAAAAATATGGTCCCAAAGAGAATCCAATTGGATTATCATAATCCAATTAATATTATATTTTTCTAATTAATATTATATTTATATAAATTATAGAAAAATAAATAAAAAACTATTAAATATGAATATTTTAAAAACTAATGATGTGGGGCCCACTGGTGGGGCCCATTTTTTGTCAGTTAGTATACCTATTGCAACACCAAGTCTGTGTTGCTATACTCTGAAAATCTTGTTGCAATTCATATCTATAGCAACATATTTTGTTGTGTTGCCATAGATTAACATTGATGTAAGGGTAGATACCTATAGTGACGGCCTTAGAACCAACACCGAAAAAGTGTTGCAATAGACCTTTTTTTGCCTATGGCTAGGGGTGGCAAAAAATGGATATGGGTTGGTTTTGGGTAATTAAAAGTGGATTTGGATTGGGTCATGACCCAAAAACATATTACACCCATATTTAATTTAAATAGAGTTTAAATATAGTTTGGGTCAAAATAATATTGGGTCAAATATGGGTAATCCAATTTTTTTTAGAAATTATACTATATATAAGAAAAGTATATATATCTCAATTATATGTTGTGTACGGATGTATAGTAATTCATAAGTCATATAGTTACTCATAAGATATACACGGTTTGTTAATACATACAAGGATTATTTATGTAAATTAACATTATAAAAAATAAGTACATCACTCCACTATGTACAGTAAATCCATTTGTCTTTATAACAGGCGGCTAACACGGCTACGACGTAAGAAATCTCTGCCGAATCATTAGATGAGTGAAAATATGGATGAAAAATGAATATCTCAGTTTAAACCCAATCTCAAGAGTAAATATGTGATTAAAACCCAACCTGCATACATATTATTATGTGTGAATTTGTGTTGATCCAAAAACCCAAAATTTGGGTTGGATTGGGTTGGTTAATTGGGTTTGGGGCTAAATTGCCACCCGTACCTATGGCAACATTTTTAGGCGTCTATAGCAACACAATTTTGGTATTGCTAAAAGCAATCTATGGCGTAGTGCAAATTTGCTATAGGTTACTTCCTCTTTACTATTTGTTTTAGTATTATTTTTATTAACAATTTTTATAATAGTTTTGACTACAATCCATGTGTTTATATATTGTAGATATAATTGGAGTTGTTGAAGACTTTCTTAAAGTAAGCAAAATCCCCACTATGTTGGAGATAGGGATACTGTTCGATTCAAAATTTGTGATGCAAGGTTATTCTTTTAATTCAGCATATAATTTTTTATTCCTTTTACATCGTTATCAATTTTTGTACTTTGCTCTATAATTAATTAAATGCTTACTTGATTACATTATTGCAATAAGCACAGGGTTGGTATATGGGGAGATATGGCGAAAGTTGTCAGTGATCAATATGAGGAATATAGTCATGAGGGAAATGTTATTGTAATCCTGACGAGCGCAAAGCTAGGAACATACAACGGTTTGATCTTTAGTATTTTATGCTATATACTAATTTATCAGTAAGGTTACACACGGTTATAATAAATTACATTAGATGTAAAATACATATTGCTTTAAAGCTTTAGATACACTTCAAATTATCAGTTTGGCATCCTCGAAAGTGTACTTCAATCTTGACGATGAGTGTGCACTTGAGATGAGAAACAGGTACAATCTTATAAATTTTTATTCCTTTTCCATATTTAGTCAAGATTGCATATCATATGTACATCATGTAATGTGTAGTCTTGAACTTGAAGGCTACAAGTCGTCGAGGGATGATGTGGATAACAGCTATGCGTTAACATTGGCCTCTCCTTACGAGTTTATAAATCTGAAAAAATTAATTGACAATGTTACTACTAGTGTTGAGGTTAATTCAATTTTCACAGCAATGTTAGAGCATTATCTTTGAATTATATGCAATATACTTTTCCTTTATAACACTATCCTCAAAATTATCAATTGTAGAAGAAAATGTATTGTGGTTTCACAATTGCTAAGTTGGAGGAAGGACATCCTTGGTTTTCATATTCATGTAGCAAATGTCATTTAGACGTTGTTGAAGTTGGGAATAGATTTAAATGCGGTAAGTGTAATCGCACTTCTCCAGTGGCTGGAAAAAGGTATTGATACATAGTAAATCATATATTAAACATTTGGTTTGTACATTTTCTTTGGATAACGAAACGTAAAATTATTTAATAATTTTTTTCACTCACAGATTCAGTGTTAAGGCTTTTATTGTGGATCAATCTTTCTCATGGAGCATTCTTCTCATAGATCGTGTTGTGAAACGGCTGATAGGATGCTCCACTTCACATCTTTATTTGATGCAAACAAAGGTTCAATCAATTATTTTTTTAAAATTTGTTTCCAGATTATAATTTTTTTCCAATACAGACCAATTATTTTTATGACTTAATTACCAAAACAGGAAAAGGTAGTTGCTAAAGTGTTTCCTGTATTTCTGCATTACATGGACGAGAAAGAAATTATTGTTTTTGTTGAAGTTCATGCAGCAACAGATGTTTCTGAAAATTTCATCATCAAAGCCCAAGACATGTATGATTCAAACATGTATGCCATGTCAAATTCTGAATCATCCAATCATGTTGAATTCCCTACTCTTGATTTGTTAGAAGTATATAACTTTTTTCATAAATTATTGTGACTGCATTTTTTGGAATATAGTTAAACATTATTGACTAAATGTTCGCATTATAGTCATTTGATCAGGCTGAGAGTTCAAAGACCCCAGGATCTTGTAAATCCGTCAGTACGAAGATAAAAATGGTAAATAGTAATAATAGCTTTTGAGTTAATCTGTTAATGTATGTGTCTCTTACATCATATGCTTTAATATTACAGGAGAAATGATGAGGTGCATCTTTTTTGTGGCATGGATGCGACATTCGATCTGGAAATTCAATTTCCTAAGTTCTTATTTATTAAATTTCCTTATCACATTGAACTCTGAACGCTATTTCCGGTTGTTCCAAGTTTGTTTTTCTATTAGAATCTATCAAGATTGCGCTTTAGTTTTGTTTGTCGTCTAATTCATACTTTTGGATAATCACATTTTTCATATTTAATGAAATTTTAAGAGGAACACCAAATTTTAGATGCCTTTTTTAGTTATATTTGTTACGGGTAGTTAATCTGATATAGTCATAACTGTTTCAAGTTAGTTATTAAGGCAAAAAATAGTTTTATAAATAAAACTCAACAGCCATTCCCCAATAGTCACATCTCTGTACTTTTTTTGTATTTATATATGTGTGTCATTATATTTGAGATTAGTTGGTCTTTAAACGTTTTATTATGAAAAAAAGCATGGAATAGATAATCATGGAACATGTTGAATATGTATGGCAATTCCCTGCTCAAGGTTGGATCAAGATAAATGTTCACAGTGAGTTCCTGCAGAATGCTCCTGAAGGTCAGAATAGAAATGGCATTGGCGTTATTGTGAGAGATTAAAATGGCCTTCTTATTCAATTAACATATGGCACCATTTCAGGCCTAACTAATTTGAATAGTGCTTTATGGGCTGTTTTGATAGGAATGCGTAGAGCATTTCAAGACCATTATGAACGTGTTATCATTGAGACAGATAATCCAGGCTTACCGTGAATGCAAGGACTACAAAGAGGATGGATTAACACTACATACTAGGAGCACTTTCAGATTTATCCTTTCACGTCTTAATGATCCTAACATTTTTTATAAAATTAATTTGGTATATCCACAGAGGAACTCTGTTGCAAGATGTTTGGCACCTATTGGTAGATAAAATCTCCACGATTTGCAGACATTGGACCGACCTGTTGACAACATTCAAGAATTTTTTAATATGGATTTAGGAATTGGCCCTCCATAAGCCCGATTTCAAGATGTTGAAATTAATGACCCTGAACCTGTTCAAGATGGTCAGGTTGTGAATTTCTAAGCATGTTCAATTGTTGGTGTTTGTTCCTGTTAATTATGTATATGTATTGAATCCGTATGTAAATACGTTAAAAGAATGTACAGTTTGGTTTTTTATATCAATGTAAATAATTATTGTACTTAGTAAATATGTTAATGTGTAAATATGTTTGATTTGATGTTACATGCATTGTCCATTCCTAAATTATTCGATTACCTACAATGTTGTATTTTCTTACTGACACGTTTATCAAATAAAGTCATGATTATGTTTATTCCCACAAAGCAAAAATATTTTGGCAATTGTTTTTATTACTAAGATTCATACTGATGTAGTAGTACTTTCCAATTATCCAAGTTACTTCCATTTACTCATTACGCATGTCTGAAGTTACAACTCTTTAAAGAATCACAAAGTAGAGTAGAAAGTGAAAAGTTTTTCTTCACATTCAATGCAGTTAACTCAAGTAATTGGAATACATAATGCATTTTATATTTCTACAAAGTTGAACAACTCCAAGTTTGACCGCCTTTACATATATAATAGTTGCATTTAACAGTTTATTTTATTTAGACTTAATCATAATCAGTTATCACTCTAATTGTGTTGCATTAACAAATTACTATCTTTACTACATCATGCCAAACTTTAACATTTTCACCGTCGATACTGATATTATGGATATACGGTTTGCATTCATAATACACGATATTGATAGCTTACATATGTTTGGAAAGTTGTTGATGGCCCATTTCACTAAAGCGATCCGAAAGTTGTGAGCATCAAAGTTCGTATTGATATCTAATTTGATATGACATCAAAATGAGTATTAATATCAAGAGTTCAGTTTTGAATGAGCTATGAAAATCAATAACAGAAATAGGAAAGAAAGTGGAATCAAAAGAATGATAAAGAAACTTTATAAAATGCCAAGATATAGATAAGATATGGGTAATTGTATCACCTGAGAACCAAAGGTGAGGAAAGCGTTAATTGTATCATTATTGATAGGTTATCCAAACCTAATCATTCTCTTTTATTAATAAACATTTTGTCCAATAAATGCGTTAGTTTCTGCTTGAAGAAATGGTGGTACCTCATCAGATCTAGAAATTGATTGTAAATGATCAATATTGGTTGATCTGAGATTTAACAGGAGTATTCAGAAAATGATGAATTATGTCGAACCAGAATAGTATATACCACTCCTAGATGAACGAGCATTAAGTAACGCGAAACAAAAAAATAGAAATTTGGCTAAACATCAATAATCAAGGATTTCAAGCTACTCCGAGAATATGATAAAAGACATAGATGCCAAAAAAGACTTTTTGATAATACGGCATAAAGAAAGAATAAGTGTTATATGTGACTAGACGTCAAGGAAGAGCATTGCAGTCAGTTCATATGAGAACCCGCCTAAAATGAAAATAAATGATAATATGGCTTAGAACATGCTGGTGATGCCTCCAGGTTAGTGTATTTTCTTCTAAATAGTAAGAGATTTTCGCTTGGTAAATATATTCGATTATGATTCAAGGATAATAAGATATGGCAATAAGTTTGTGCGTCAATCATATCCAGTCAAGATTTTCTCGTTGATTCTTAATTCTAAAGTAATTTTGAGAACATTCGAAATCGAATACGCCCTAGTTTCAATATAACATTCACAGATGGACAAGAAGATTAATGGGACGATTAAAGAGCCTCGAATGCGATTGGAAGCGATTACAAACTAGGTTAATTGAACAAAGAAACATGTGGGAATGAGGTTCAATAACCAGTAACTATTGCAAACATTCATGAGCACGAATTACTAGAATTAGAAAGAAAAGATAATTTATATGCATTATGCTGGTCCTTTTGGAACAGTAAAATAGGCAGGATAAGTATAAGTGAGTTAGCTTCACCGCCACATGTACAACAGGTTCATTAGGGGGGTTAATACGTGTATATTCAGGAAAAGTAATCTAGCTCCAATATATATATAAAATGGAGGCTTGAGTTGAGTTATATGAGCAACTAATAAAATATGATGTCAGCAAGAGGCTGTTAAGTAATGAGTGATGTTGCGAGTAAAATTTGATGAAAGGTTGTAAGATTGAGGTATCAACCTGAGAAAATGGAGGTGAATACTTAAATGCATCATTATCTGATCCTTAGTGTGATTCCGAGGACAGAATCCTTTTAAAGGGGGAAGGATGTAATATCTGGGATATCGCGTGTAATTATTTTATCAATAAATGATTATTATATGATTATTATTGAATTTTTGGTGAATTATCTGTTGGTTGATATTGATATTTAGATGTTTAAATGTGATAAAAGTTGAATAAGTTAATTTTAATATGTCGAGAATAAAATATAGATAATTGTGAGATTTTTCTGGTAATTTTTGGATTGTTATATGATTTTAAAATGATTTATGAATTTATCAATGATTTTCTGTATAATTACAAAACTGTTTTATAAAACTGGGAGTCGTCCAACTTCCACCGTTTTTACATTTTTACAACCCAAAACTCTTCCGAAAACTCCTTCCTAACCTAATCTGGTAATTCTGGACATTTTCCGTGTTTTGACTTTTTCAATCCGGATTACGGTTTGGCCCGTACGCGCCCCGGCATATAATTTTCGATACGATAATCATTTCGATAAAGCAACAAAACCCGTATTCTCGAAAGACGGGATATTATTACATTTTTTTCGTATAAATTGTTTTATAAGAAGCCCGGTTTGGATAATTATCCAATATGGGTATCAAACCAGATCATTTTTGCAGTTACTTAGCGGCTAAGTAACTTATTTTTCGATCCAACACGAACCAATATTCCATAAATATAAATAGCCCTTTTCTTATTTCATTTTATTCGTATAATCATAATCAATCAGTAAAAATATAGAATTTACAGAGAAAACCCTAACTATTCGTTACGTTCTTGAAAATCAAACGCACAAATGAAGGCGTTATTGAACTCCGATTCAGGCGTGCCATATATCAAATTGAAGCTCTCGAAAAGTTCTTTCTAAATCAATCAACCATTTTAGTACATGAATTAAGGTGAGTTTCTTATTTATTTATTTTAATTTTAATTATTTGATAATTAAAATATGAAGTTTTGTTCTTAATGTTGTTTGTGTGATTTAATGCTAGAACCATACAGATCTTTTCTTCCTGGTCATTTTGGTATATTATATGAGCAATTTGGAGTTCAATAACATGTAGAAAATGATGTTTGATTCTAGAAAATTAAAATTAGGGTTTTAATGGTTTGAATGTTCTAAATTCGAAATTGGGGGTTTTAATTATGGTGTTTCTAGGTTGAAACGAGATATACCAGCACATAGATCGTACAAAAATGGAATGATTCATATATTTGAGTGTAATTTTTGACCCCTGGAAGGGCCTCGCCGGAAACTTCTGACCCGGGTTTGAAGGGCTTCACAGGTTTGGTGTGGACCCTAAACTTCTGACCCGGGTTTGGAGGGCGTCACAATATAAATGCCACTTATCAAGTACCATGAAGAAGGTGCACCTTTTAATGAACGTTTAACCATGTCATACATGTTGAATTCAGGTTGTGGTCATTGCAAAGTGCAGTTACTTTTGTTCAAGATCTTGCTTGGTGATGTTTCTAACTGATGTGTTGTAGTTTTATTGAATTTAGTATGAAATTGAAACATTTGGTAGTTTAACTTTTGTAATTTCTAGCCTTGATATTGAATGGAATATTATTGTTCTTTGCTTTCGTTCAAACTAACATGACATTGAGCTCTAATATATATATTTTGAACATGGAAATGAAATTATTTTGGTATGTAGTCCAAGATAGATTGTATGATAAAATATTTTGTTACAATAAGTAAAGATATGATAGAGATAGCAATTATATAATTATAGATTTTATGATGTCAAAATCACAATTACCAACAAGTCAGAATACATAATTTGGCCATATTTTGGATAGAAAAAAATTATGCCAGAGAAAGATAACCTCAAAGTTATTAGACATGGTTAGTTGGTAAATATCACTAACTTACAAAATCCCCGAATTTCCAAATTTGTAGTCATTGAAGCTATGATTGTGAAACTTTTCATGAGTATTATGGGCTATTAGTTATAATACAAGTGTAACTTACATAGGTTTTAAATCTACACGTGGGGTATTATATGCACTTTCATTAAACCGCAAAATTGTATGTGCAATTCATAGGCCATTATTTGATATTATGATTAGTTAAGTACCTTAATGGAATAATGGAAGCAATTAATACATAAGCCCAATGGCATGTATAGCTGATAATTATCAAAAATTATATAAATTCAGTAATACCAAACATGGCAAATGCCATGTTTGCAATGTACATCTAAAAGTGAAATCCATGCCAAAATAATTGACGACTGTATCAACATACATGTCTTTGATGAAGGCATAGGTTAAAAACATTGGAATATCGGCAGAAACGCAAGCATGGTCATGAGATGTTTTATGTGACGACCGGTAAATATTAGAGCTATTTTTATAATTGCGATATGTATATTCTAAATATTCTGTGTTATAAAGCCGACTATGCGAATTCGTTATATATTGTGTATAATTTTGTCGTATGGCATTGCGAGTGTTGCTGGAATATTTTAAGCGTGTAAATTGCGTACACGAGTAAGATTTTCGCTACGCGATTAGTAAATAATAGAGATTTCTCGCGATTTCGTAATATTTGAATAGTTGCGATTAGACGATAAATTTTTATTTTAGTATTGTGGAATATAATCAATTTACTTGCAATTATTTGTATAATTTATAATGTGTTAAGTATAATTTTCATGATTTATTTGTTAGTATAATAATATGTGAAAAATTATTTTAATATAATTTTTTTATTCGAATTTTTTTAAAACAATTTTATTAAATTTCTAAAATCTCATAGTATTTATGATATTTATTTTGTTTTTTATGGATTTGTATTTTAATTACTAAAATTCTTTCTTTTTTAATTATACTTTTAATAGTTATTGAATTACAAGTGTACCCTTGCATGCAATTTTCACTCAAATAGAAGTCAAGGATAGGACCGTCCGTTCACTCCCCACTAACTCCATTTGACCAAGTAAAAGACCAATAACCTTGCATGCAAAAGTTGGCTATTAGTGGATGAAGGACAAAATAGTAAGTTCAAAATCCAATACCATTTTAGTGAGACAAAAACAAATTTATACACTCACTCACTTCATTTTCTTCACCAACACCTCACTCCACCATCTCTTCTCTATACCCTCTCTCGGCCGCGCCTACACCCCCCTCCCCTCTCATTTTTTTCTTCTTCTTTATTTCTTCATTGTTAGGCCTCAATGATACTATAGAAGGGGGTTGAATATAGTATATACAATCAATTCGATTATAAACACAAGTATGTAACATAAAACAAGTTTATTCAATATATCAAAATCTGTTACAATAGGTTTAATTTACTCTCTCAGTGATGTATGATATCACTAAGAGCTTCTAGGGTTATAATTAATAATACTCTCATGAATGATAACACATATAGTGTAAACCCTAATATGTGTTTATATACTACACAGTTACATGATATCTCCTAATTGATATGATATGTTATGTTTCCTAAAATACATCAATCAGAGATTATCTACTGTAGTTCTTTAGCTGTACAACTCTCCAAGCATATCTTCTTTTGTTTAATCCAGATCTTCTCCTGTAAATCAGCCACTTTTCTTCCCTGAAGTGTATCCGCACTTAAGTTCTGATGTAAGTCCTGATGGCTTAAGTTCTGATAACTTCCTTTCTTCAGTAAGTTCTGATTTCCAGGTAAGTTCTGATAGTAAGTTCTGAAACTAAACAAATCATATTAGACATAACATGACATCACAAATATATCTAACAATCTCCCCCAACTTGTAAATTATAAAAATATACAAGTTTATAGATTTGATGATGTCAAAAACATTTAAGTACAAATGCAATGAGAGTATATGCACAACTAAATACAACTTACAGTCCATGCAGCTTTTACCAAATTCCCTGAATCAGCCTGAATCCATAATGATTCCTTACAAAGTCTGATACCAGCTTGGTCTCTGCATTTCTTTTAACTTCAAGTAACTGAGCTTTGACTTGCTGCAGTTCTTCATCTTCAGTATCACCAATCTGATATATGGCAGCTCTGAGTGCAGAAATTGGAGTTCTTTCAAGTCCATCTCCCAGTCTGATTACCCTTGGATGTGTAGAGTCTTCATTCTAGCATAAGCATCTTCCTTTCAGAATTACTTCTACCTTAGCAGAATTCTGTTGGATTTTTAACGCAGCGGGGTCATGGTAAAACACTTTTACACATACAAAATCCAAATAAAAGCATATAAATCGTGAATAAAAATTCGAGGGATCGAATCTAACCTTTAAAAATAATTCGGAGACAACGATCAGAGATCCTTAGCAGTTGCTCCTCAAGTGTGAAGCACTCCACCGGTATCCACCAAGAAAACGATGTTAAGGAGGAGGAAGGATGTGGAGAGAATTGGGTTTTCCAAACTTTTTGGGTTTTCGGGTTAGATGTGGGTTGGAATAAAATAGGGTCTATAATAGTGTATTTATAGGCAAAATTTTCAGCTGAAATTTTCCCATAAATAATATTATTATTATCCCATTTATTGTTCTCATTAATAATTAAAACACCTTTTAATTATTAATCCTTTTTCTAAACACTTTAGAAATAATTCTCTCTCTTGATTTAATTTCCAAAAATTAAATCCTTAATTAATAATATTAAGAACTTTTCTTAATTAACTTATAATCAATTAAATCTCATTTAATCAATTATTAAATTTTCCAATTAATTATTTATTTGACAAATAAATAATTATTAGCCATTATTAATTAATTCCTCCACCATTAAATCATTCTCTTTTTATGGTGTGACCCTGTAGGTTCAATATTAAGCCGGTAGTAGAAATAAATAATAATAAAAACTATTTTATCATTATTTATATAAATTTTCTAATTTATTAAATATGATTAATTAATTAATCACATTTATTCTACATCGTGAGTGATGCTTCTCAACATATCGCGACTATCCGGATAATATGAATTCACTGCTTAGAATACCAAGAACCTGTCAGCGAATAGTTACCGTACAATAAACTCCTTCTACCCTACAATGTCCCGATTAAATACAAGGCATGGATCTCGTGTCAAGCCTATCTAATTCAATCACTTTGCTTACCATTTACTATGCATAGTTCTATGCAAATTAGAAACTCCTTTCTAATTTCATTTACTCTGGCCAGAGATTCCTGAACTAGCATAAGTAGATCAGCCTTGAACATTCGCTTCCTTCACTGGAAGGGGTAGATCCTTTATTGATCATACACTATCTTCGTGTACAAATTCCTATAACCAGAAGAGCCCTAATAATTGTCCCTGGAGACTACGAACTAAACCAAAGCATAGTTCAGTGTACACAAGATGACTATGATGACCTCAAGTCTAAGGATACTTGTACAACTATCACTATGTGAACAATTGCTGACACGTGAGTGAACTCCATCAGTTGTTCAGCTGTGCGAGTCATGTTCAGTGAACCTATTCTATAATAAGCACCTACATACTAGCTATAGTGTCACCACACAAATGTCTATGAAAACAGACATCCTTCATAATGAAGCAAGCATAGTATGTACCGATCTTTGCGGATTATTAATTACCAATTAGTAATCCTATGACCAGGAACTATTTAAGTTTAGAGTTATCATCTTTTTAGGTCTCACTATTATGATCTCATCATAATCCATAAAAAGCTTTAGTCTAAACTATGGTATATCTTATTTAAACACTTAAATAGATAGAGCCCGTAATAAAAACAAAACAAGTCTTTTATTAATATCAATGAAATCAAAACAGATTACATAAAAGTTATTCCTAAATCCTAATACATGATTGGACTTAGGACATTTTCCTTTCAAATTCTTCCTCATAGGAATTTCTCTTTCATCATCCTTAGTCATCATTTGAATATACTCTATCATTCTTGCACCGGAAATTCTGAGTAAATCTCTTATTGTCTTTAGAATATATTCTGACCATTTCCTGGTAACATCAGAATTTATCTCTAGTAGATAATGAATATATTGGAGCTCTTTGACTGATTTCTTCAGCACATCAGATTCAGATAATCTATAAGTTCTACCATCAATCATAAATAAGATCAATTTCTCTTTTACTATATAATCATCATAAGTATCCATCACTACTTGAGCAGAAAACACTTTTTCAAGGTGCTTCTGTGTGATCTCTTCAAATGGCTTGTCAGTCAATGTGAATGGATCTCTAATATCAACTTCTATCCCAGTCTGGAATTTCTCCCTGTCAGAACCTAATCCAGAAGTGTCTCTAGCTTGCTTGGCTTTTACCCCAAATGCTACAAGTTGATTCAACATCTGATTTGTCTTAGGCTAAACTGGAATAGACTTGTTCCATAGCAGCTTCTTCGTGTCTTCTAATGTTAAGCTGTCTATGTCAACTTGAGCAATGTCAGAGGTTGATGTCTTGATGAATTGGTCAGGATTTGCAATTTCATCTATAGCTTGCTGTTCTGAAATATCTTCAGGATTTATTAAGTTCTGAACTTCTTCACTCTGAACAATTTGAGCGACGTCAGAGGTTGTCTTAGATTCTTCTATCATCCTCTTTCTTTTCAGAGTTTCAACTGTTTCATCTTCAACTTCAGTATCATCAAAGATTTAAACCATCTTGCACACATGATCCATCAGAATTTGAGGAATCTTCATCTTCTATTTCTTGACTGTCTCCCCAACTTTTCTTTTTCCCTTGTCTTTGGGATCAGTAATAGTTTGAGATCTAGTCCTTGATCTAGGAATCTCTGTGGCAGATCTTTCTCTTATCACAATCCCCTTTTCTTTTGGCCTTGGTGGCTTTTTAGCATCAGAAGCTTTTGACTTGGGTTTGCTCTTCTCAGCAGCAAATTTAGCTTCTTCTTCTCTTAATTCCTCTAAATCCACTCCTGGATTATCCTTAAGGAATAGTCTCTTGGCCAATTCTTCATCAATAGATTGAATTTTGGGATCTTTGAAGAAGAATGTTGCTTTCTTTCCTTTGAATTTCAAAGTCTGCAAAAACTTTTGTGACTCTTGGCTTCCATCTTGGACTATCACATCAGAAGTAGTTGCCAGAACTTGATCATCAGTGTTTGAAGTATCAGCATTTGTGATCAACAAAGGAACATCCTGATATGTTGGCTTCTTTCCTCCCTTATTTCTCCCTTGTATAGTAGATCTACCAGAGTGCTTGCTAGGAGACATTCTATGATGAGAACTGGTCTATTGAGTGGGAATTCTGCTCAGCTGCTTCCCTTCACTTTGAACTCTACTCTTTTCAGATTTTCCCTGGTCATCTCCGTGATCATCCTTTTTCTTCGGTGTTTGGCTTGGTGAGCATTTGGACTTAACTACCTTCTCCCCTTTTTGGCATCATCTGTCAGGAGTAGAGAAAGAAGGAGTTCCACTGAAGATTGGATCTCATTTAACTGATTCTGTTGAGCATCTTGATTTTGTAATACCTCATCCAGTTGGGCCTGCTGCTTGGTTTGAACACGCTCAATAACATCCACTTTTTCTTGAATTAGTTTGATAAACCTCTTATTGTCTAGTTTGTACATCATGTCTAGCTTATCAGCTGTTTCCTGGAGTTTATCAACCTTTGCATGAGTCTTGGAGTGTTGACCTTGTAGAGTTCTTGTACTGAGAGCAGTGATCTTTAGTTGATGCTTGAAGTCAGAACTTGTCAGCAACTCATCAGCTTTTGAAACATATTCTATTAGAATATGTGGGCTGGGAATAAAATCAGTATCATTCCATTTATGTATCCACTCAGCCCCTCTAAAGGTTTCCTCCCATGGAACTGGAGCACCCTCTTCCTCAAACTGGAATAATACCTCCTTTCTTGTAGGCACTGTAGTGTTTACTGGAGCTGACTCTCCAGAACTTGCTAGAATCTCCACATCTTCAGATAACACCAAGGTGTGTGTGGCTGTAGGAGACTTTGAATCAACTTTGTCTAAATTCTGATCTTCAGTTCGAAGATCAAGAATTGGTGTTGTTGGTATCTCAGCCTGTAAAATTTGAGAAGTAACAAGAGTTGGTTATTTTGTAGATGGAGCTTCCAGATACAGAACAGTAGGTCTATTCAAATTATGAATATCTATTTCAAGACTTGTCTCTTGTTCTTCAACATCATCTGTAGCTTTGATTGGAGAGTGAGGTAGAGAATTCACAGATTCTTGTACATGTTCTGATCTGTGGACTTCAAGAATTTCAGATTCCTGAATCAGAACTTCTTCAGGTGTTGTCAGGGCTTCAATCACAATAGGTTCTGATGAGATCAGAGATTCCTGATCCCCTTCCTCAGCATCTTCAGTATCCTCAGATTGAGTTTGTGCAATATGCACACCTGCTCTTGTCTTCCTCAATTTTGATTTTCTAGATGGAGGGGTGACATGATCTGTATTAGAATGTGAAGACCTTTTTCTTTTCTGAATGCCAGAAGCTTCAACTGCTTTCTCCTTTTGAAGAGTTGACTCTTCAGCTTCTTCTATCACAGGTTTTGATGCAGTAACCTGGACCTGTTCTTCCTCATGTGATTCATCTCTCAGAATCAGCCTTCTCTTTCTCTTTGGTGAAGATTGAGGAACATATTTAACTCTTGAGATTTTGGGTCTGGAGGATGTGTCAGATTTTACAACTGGCACCTTTTGAGAAGTACCAGAGGTTGGTTTGGTTTTGGATTTGGGTCTGGGATGTGAAGTACTGACAACAGGTGCTGATGTTGGTGGTTGTGAGGTAGACTGTGGTTGTTGAGTAGTGGATAGTTGTGATGGTGCTACATCAGGGAATATGGCTGTTTAAGTGTCTGAGATAGTGTTGACTAAGAACTGTTTGATAGATTGGGGTATTTGGAGAGGTCTTAGTACTTCCTTCTTGTTATCAGTAGATAACAAGTCAGTAAATGCCCTTTTATGTAACTTAAAAGGTTCCATTAGGTCACTGAACACTTGTGGCTTATCAGAACAACAATAACTATAAATTAATTGACAGAACCTAGCAAAATATATTACATTTGCATCTTCCTTCATTCTGTCACCAATATAGCCTAACACAGTAGATGCATAATCAAAATGAGTCTGATTAAGAAGTGTATACCCTATTTGTTGACTCACGATTGGAATGGCATCGAAATTGGAGCATTTGTTAGCAAAATCCTTTGTGATGCAATCAAAGAAGAAGCTCCATTCCCTCCTGATGTAAGGCCTCTTCAACTGACCTATCTTGGACAAGCTTTTCTCATATCCCAAGCTTGCCATCATATTCTGAAGAACAGATTCTGCTGGTGCTGAGTTGTAAGAACAGTTTTCAGGCAGATGAAGAGCCCGCCTCACTGTAGTAACAGTTACCAGATACTCATCTTCTCCTGATGAGAAGATGATGCTTGGAGATCAAGTTTCACCTCCACCATCATAAATTCCAGTCTTCCAGAACTCCAGCACTTATTTACCTGAGATTGCTTAAGGTTGGGTCAGAGCATACCCAATCTCACTCTGAGCCAAGAAATCCTGAACAAAGTGAAGTTTTGAAGGAGCTTCATCCTTGTTCAAGATAGCAGAGCAGTTGTTTGGGACAAACTTAGCTCCATTAAAAATAACATCCTTTGGTGCCATTTCTGTTGAAAAATCAAGTGAAAATTTTGTGTTTGCAAAGTGTTTGATAAAATGCCTGTAAGAGAACGTCAGAAAATAAGAGAGTAAGAAAATAAGAGAGAAAGAGAGAATATAGTAAGAGAGTGGGTAAAAGATTGTATAATCTTTTATCTCTGATATTTATACTCTGCACATGGTAACGTCTCTTTTTGTGAATTAGAACCGGCAGCTTTACAATTGACATCGTGTAATCAGTTAAAACATAAATAGTGGGCACGGTAAACATGCAGTAATTATTGCACACCTGCACATACCAAAACCAACATGCAACCCACTAACAAATGATTATGACTGTTTTTTTCTCACTTAATTATTTTTCTGAGAAATATAATCGTTACAGTAAATACTAAAAATAAGTCAAGTAAATAAATAATGCCACGCAAACATCAGGATTTGCATCAGAACTTGACTATTATCAACATTTAACGATCATCAGAACATGGCTTCTATACTCAAAAAGTGAATGACTGTTTCTGTGTTTCTTCACACAAATACTGACTGGTTTCTTCAGAATTTAATCATCGGAACATAATCAGAACTTGTCCTCAGAATTTATGCAAATAATATTTAACTGTTTATCATAAACAACTTAATCACCACAGTAATTTTCATCATACATATGGAGTGATAATGTGTGTATGTGCAAATGATCAGATAAAGATTAAATTCTGATAAACTTCAGTATATCTTAGAAATAAGGCATAACTAAGAAAGATGCTTAAAATATGTCTTGAATTGTGAAGTCTACTGTAGAATAAAGTTATGCAAGAATCCACCTCAACTATTTGTGCTTATTTTATGCATATTTTGAATTTTTTTTGACAAGGGCTTCTCAGTGTAAATGAGTTACAACTGCCATCAGAATTAATGCTGTTATCAGAATATTTCTCCAGTAATCAGAGAATGTGAAAAGTCACCAAGAAAAATTAATTTGCTTTTCTAATGCATATAACTTAATACCAGCAATGCACTTAGATCTTCCCTTTCATATAAATTACTCTAGATCTCAAAGGAGTGCCTGATTTCAATTTTTTACTTTTCTTTTATTTTCTTCAGATAAGTGAGGCTTATCAAGCATGTAGTTCATCCTTAAGATTTACAACATCGGAATTTGACAGATAAGAAGCAATAATCTAGTTCGTGACTTAGTAATAAGATACCGGAAGTAAATTTGACTAAGATCAAAATCAGAATTTACTTGTATTATTGATTTCCACATAAATAACTAATTCAAACATGGGATACATAGTTAGTTAAAGAATACTAAGTCAGCATCTAACAAGATAATCCTCATTAGATTGAATAGTCACTGAACATTCAAAACACTTTCAGAGTTTATAGAATCACATCAGATAATAAGCAATGTTTAATATGTTACAATTTAAGCACAGATTACATTGAGATAGGAAAATCTGTAAACACTGATCATAAAGTCTGATGTTTGAGAACAAAAACTAAACAGATTTTAAGAAAGAACCTGAAACCATTCCAAGTTCATTTACCAGTCTTGTAAAAGTAGCTTCACATAGTGGTTTTGTGAAGATATCTGCTAGTTGTTAATCTGTTGGAACAAAATGCAATTCCACTGTACCTTCCATCACATGTTCCCTTATGAAATGGTACCTAATACTGATGTGCTTTGTCATTGAGTGTTGAATTAGATTTCCTGTCATAGCCATTGCACTTTGATTATCACAGTAAATAGGTATTTTAGAAAATTCTAACCCATAGTCCAGTAACTGATTCTTCATCCAAAGAATATGTGCACAACAGCTTCCTGCAACAATATATTTTGCTTCTGCAGTTGATGTGGAAATTGATTTCTGTTTCTTGCTAAACCAAGAAACTAATCCGCCTCTAAGAAATTGGCAGCTTTCACTAATGTTTTTCCTGTCTATTTTGCATCCCGCAAAATCTGCATCTGAGTAACCTATTAGCTTAAAATCTGATTTCCTAGGATAACACAAACCTAGGTCAGCTGTACCCTTGAGGTACTTGAAAATTCTTTTCATACCTATTAGATGAGGTTCTCTTGGATCAGCCTGAAATCTTGCACAAAGACAGGTAGCATACATGATATCTGGTCTACTTGCAGTTAAATAGAGTAAAGAGCCAATCATACCTCTATAGTTAGTAATATCTACTGATGTTCCAGTATCTTTATCTAACTTGGTGGCAGTGGCCATGGGAGTTGATGCAGTAGAACTGTCTTGCATTCCAAATTTCTTGAGTAGATTTATGGTGTCCTTGGATTGACTGATAAAAGTACCTTCTTCGGTTTGTTTGACTTGAAGTCCCAGAAAATAACTCAGCTCTCCCATCATACTCATTTGATATCTTGACTGCATTAACTTGGAAAATCTTTCACAAAGTTTTGTATTTATAGAGCCAAAGATGATATCATTAACATTTATCAGTACCAAAAGTAAGTCCTTTCCATGGTTGAGGTAGAATAAAGTCTTTTCAATTTTGCCTCTGTGAAATCCACTTTCTAGAAGGAATTGCGCCAGAGTCTCATACCATGCTCTAGGAGCTTGCTTAAGGCCATAAAGTGCTTTGTCAATCCTGTAGGCACGATTTGGAAATTTTGGATCTACAAAGCCTGGAGGTTGTTCAACATATACCTCTTCTTCCAATTCTCCATTGAGTAAAGTACTTTTCACATCCATTTGAAAGATTTTAAACTTCTTGTGAGCAGCATAAGCCAAAAAGATTCTCCTGTTGAGAGTAACCTTTAGCAACCAGCCTTGCTTTGTTCCTTGTAATTATGCCATCACTGTCAGTTTTATTCCTGAACACCCATTTTGTACCAATAATTGTTCTGTCCTTTGGTCTTGATACTAGGTTCCAGGCTTTATTTCTTTCGAATTAATTTAACTCTTCCTGCATTGCTTGTACCCAATCAGCATCTTGAAGAGCTTTCTCCACTTTATTTGGTTCAGTCTGAGATAGAAAGGAATGATAAAGACATTCATTTGTTGTTACTGCTCAAGTTCTGACACCTGCTTCAGGATCTCCAATTATTAAGTCAGGTGTGTGTGATTTAGTCCACTTCCTTGCAGATGGAAGTTGATCTCTAGAACTGGATCCTCCCCCATGATCCATGCTATCTCCATCAGCATTTTCTGATGCTCCCCCTGAAGTTATGCTCTCTGAGATTCCAGAATTTGAGTTGGATCCGTCAGGAATTGAAGAATTAGAGTTTCCAGAATTATCAGAATTTGGCTCATCAGAACTTGAAGAGCCAGTGGCTGGTTCTGATGCTTCTTGAGAGTCTTGAGATGTGGTATGATCATCAGCTTGCTCCCCCTGAACAGGTGCATTTTCCTTTGGAGCAGTTACCACAGTTTCAATGACATCAGAATTTAACCCGTCAGAACTTACAGGATCAGGATTTAGGTCATCAGAATTTACATCTTCATTTTCAAATCTCAGCTGATCATGATCATTGAAATCTTCAAGTCCAGTAATCTTTTTATCATTAAAATATACATTGATAGATTCCATGACAACTCTTGTTCTTAAATTGTAGACTCTGAAGGCTTTTGTGGAAAGTAGATATCCAACAAAAATTCCTTCATCAGCTTTTAGATCAAATTTTGACAGCTGTTCAGGATGAGTCTTAAGAACAAAACACTTGCATCCAAATAAATGAAAGTATTTCATATTTGGCTTCTTTTTCTTCACCATCTCATATGGTGTTTTTCCATGCTTGTTTATGAGTGTAGTAAATGGTGTAAAACAAGCAGTCTGCACAGCTTCAGCCCAAAAATAGGTTGGTAGCTTTGCTTCATCAAACATAGTTTTTGCAGCTTCAACAAGAGTCATGTTCTTTCTTTCTACAACTCCATTCTGCTGTGGAGTTCCAGGTGTAGAAAATTCTTGCTTTATTCCTTACTCTTTGCAGAACTCTTCCATGATTGAATTCTTGAACTTAGTGTCATTCTCACTTCTTATTATTTTAACAGAATCTTTGACTAACTTATCCAGTTGTCTGACATGATCAGTTAGAGTAGATGCAGTTTCATTCTTCTTGTGCAAGAAATACACCCAAGTGTATCTTGTGAACTCATCCACTATAACCATAGCATATTTCTTCTTTGCAATAGACATGACATTTATTGGACCAAATAGATCAACATGCAGTAAGTAATAAGGCTCAAGAATTAAGGATTCAGTTTTGCTCTTGAATGAAGATTTTCTTTGTTTTGCCTTTTGACATGAGTCGCAAAGACCATCAGGAGAAAATATTGATTTTGGAAGTCCTCTCACAAGATCATTCTTTACTAGCTCATTTATGTTGTTAAAATTTAAATGAGAGAGTCTCCTGTGCCAATTCCAGCTTTCTTCAAGTGATGCTCCGCTTAACAGACAGATTGCAGAACCATCAGAATTTGTTAAAAGTCTAGCTTCATATATGTTACCATGTCTGTAACCTTTCAGAACCACTTTGCCTGTAAAATTACTTACAACTTCACAGTGTTCTTCAAAGAAATCCATATGATAACCTCTGTCACAGATTTGACTCACACTTAGCAGATTACGTTTAAGTCCTAAGACAAGAGCTACTGTTTCAATTATGACATTCCCAAGATTGATATTTCCATATCCCAGAGTCTTTCCCATGTTGCCATCTCCATAAGAAACTCCTGGGCCAGCTTTCTCTACAAAGTCTGATAGCAGGGCTTTATTGCCAGTCATATGTCCTGAACATCCACTGTCCAGAACCAGGATGTTTTTCCTATTGCCCTGCAATCACAAAGACCATTATTGATTAGTTTTAAGGACCCAAACTTGCTTGGATCCTTTGGCTTTGTTAAGTTTGTTAGCATTTGTAGCGGATTTAGTTTCATAGTTTATGCTAACATGCTTTTTATCAGACTTTATATCAAATTTTGCATCAGAATTTACACTAGAAAGAATTACACTAACTTTCTTTAAAGAAGGTTTAATTTCATAATAATCATAGTACAAACTATGATATTCCTTACAAGTATAAATAGAATTCCATAAACTACGACAATGAAAACAAGGATTTTGTGGTTTAAACTTAACAGACTGACTTTTAACTCCTGATCTAGGAGGTAAAGAGTTTATATCTTTATTTCTCCTGTAAAAAGAAGCAAGATGGTTAGAGTTTCCACAATTATAGCATTTCTTTCTAGGAGCATTAAGAACATGCATATAATTATTACTTTTATTCACACCTTCCTTTTCATTCCTATTTTTCATAGCTTCATTTACCTTGTTCACATTTTTAATCTCTTTTAGCTTATACTTAAGCTGCTTCTTTTTCATTAAGCCAATGTTTACCAAAGCTGGTTTATCCTGTTTTAATTCTTCAAAATTTGACTTTTCTTTGACTTATGTTTTAGAGTCTTTCATCTCTTCAGAATCAGACACAACAGTTTTTGCAACAAATTTAACAGGATTTACCTTTGGCTTTTTAGTCTGTTTGATAACAATTGGCTTAATTGGCAAAGTCCATTTCTCACTTTTACCATCTTTATAACCTAACCCCTCTTTTCAGTTTTTACTACTTCAAATATTCTGAGTTATTTTGCCTGAGTTATTCCAAGTCCTGATGATTTCTCTTTCTTTTTCTAATTTAGTTTTTAGATAATCATTTTGTTTAAGCAATTCTTTCTTAACATACACAGAATTATCTCTCTCTGTCTGAATAGTATTCATCTTGACTAACTCATCTTCAAGATTGCTATTTCTGTTTTTGTACTTTAGATTTTCAGATATTAATCTTTCATTCTCTAAAGTCTGATCTCTATAGCTAATATAAATGTTTTTCAGAAATAATCTCAACTCAAGGGTTGATAGAGGTACCTTTAGTTTAGCAGCATCAAAACTGCTATCACTATTTTCCATTAAGGCATAGTTTACCTCTTCTTCAGATTCTGAAGTGTCTGCCCAGTTTTTCTTCTTTGTGATAAGTAACTGGCCTTTATCACCTTTTCATTTCTTGCAATCAGGAGAGATATGGCATCTTTCACCACAATTGTAGCATTTGACATTTGAGTTGTCTCCTCTGTCAGACTTTCCTCCTTTGCCTTCAGTCTTTCTGAACCCTTTCTTGTCAGAACTTCCACCTTTCCTGGAAAACTTCTTACCCTTTCTGAATTTCTTGTAGGCTATCTTTGTGATACCCTTCACCATAAGAGCACACAGTTGCATCATCTCTGCATCAACATCCACTTCAGATAAATTTTCAGGTTCTGAATTATCATCATCAGAATCTGATGACTCTAAATCAGGCTGTATGATGAGAGCCTTTCCTTTTTCCTTCCTAGAGACAATTGGATTTTCTTCAGTCTTTAAAGCAACTATCTTATACTTCCCTCCATGCCTCTTCTTTCTTTGCTCCATCTCAAGTTCATGAGTCATGAGCATCCCGTAGATTTCATCAAGAGACATATCAGCAAGTTCATAATTATCTCTTATTGTAGTAGCTTTCAAATCCCACTTTTCAGGAAGAGCTAGTAGTAATTTCATATTTGAATCTTCTGGATCATATTCCTTATCTACTAATGACAGATCATTCAACAACTTTGTGAATCTGTCGTATATATCAGTTAGTGACTCGTCAGATTTTGAGTCAAAGTGCTAATACTCCTATGTGATTATTGTCTTCCTGTTCTTTTTAATGGCATTGGTTCCTTGACATCTCACTTCCAATACATCCCAGATTTCTTTTGCAGTCTTGCATCTAATCACCCTGTTTAACATGACATTGTCAAGTGCACTATGAAGCAGGTGTCTTACTTTTGCATCCTTTCCTAGTGAAGAGATGTCTTCAGTGATGAGTTCTCTCTTTTCTTTGGGAATCATCTTCTGTGGATCATTCCCAACTGCAACAGAAAACTTTGTGGGCTTGTGTGGACCATTATAAATTATGTCTATATATTCTGGATCTGTAGCTTCCAGAAACATGGCCATCTTCACACTCTATACAGGGTACTTAGACACCCTGAGCATAGGAACCCTAATGGTTTCATATCTACTGGTGTTTTAAATGGGTTGAACCTTTGCAGGTTCTTGAGGGTCTAGTGTTTTTGATTGATCAGGCATGATTGATTGTTTGTTTGGATCTTAACTGTTTGTAAGCCTAATAGATTGGCTCGAATACCACTTGTTAGGCCTCAATGATACTATAGAAGGGGGTTGAATATAATATCTATAATCAATTCGATTATAAATACAAGTATGTAACAGAAAACAAGTTTATTCAATATATCAAACTCTATTACAGTAGGTTTAATCTACTCTCGCAGTGATGTATGATATCACGAAGAGCTGCTAGGGTTACAATTAATAATATTCTCGTGAATGATAACACATATAGTGTAAACCCTAATTTGTGTTTATATACTACACAGTTACATGATATCTCCTAATTGATATGATATGTTATATTTCCTAAAATACATCAATCAGAGATTTTCTACTGTATTCCTTTAGCTGTACAACTCTCCAAGCATATCTTCTTTTGTTTAATCCAGATCCTTTCCTGTAAATCAGTCGCTTTTCATCCCTGAAGTGTATCCGCACTTAAGTTCCGATGTAAGTCCTGATGGCTTAAGTTCTGATAACTTCCTGTCTTCAGTAAGTTTTGATTTCCAGTTAAGTTCTGATAGTAAGTTCTGAAACTAAACAAATCAGATTAGACATGACATCACAAATATATCTAACATTCATCTTCTTGCATCTTTCAACTCCTCTAAGCAAAGGACAATTTCACTTTGTTTTATATCATCATTCAAGGTTAGTTTCTTAGTTGCATGTAGTTAAAGCCAAGGGTTTAACTTTGATTCTTGTGAATATAGAGTTTAACTAATTATGGCTTATAAAATTTGAGCAAGAGATGGTCTTGATGAAGTGTTTTACTTCTACTTTCAAGCCATGATCTTGGCCTCAAGCATTCGACAATGACTCCTAAGGAGCTGAATGAATTTTCGTGGTTTGTATGCTAGTTTTATTTGTTTTCCAAAAGAAAGAAGCTTTGCATGTGACTTTTAAAGAACCTATGATATTTTAAAATGTATTTTTACAAAGTTTCTATCCTTGCATGCTATGATTTTTACACTAAAAGTTGAAGTTAATGCTTGCATGTTGTAGTATAAGTGATATTTCGAACAAATGTGCTATGTGACTTGAATTTGAGTTTTTGTGCAATGCATGCCACAATTTTTGCTCTAAAATGCTAATATGCTATGTGCCTTAATAAGTTATAATTAAATCTTGTAGCCATCAAGTTCACATGTAAAATCTGCTCTGCTATGCTCTTTGTTTTTGCCTCGGTAAATGACTATTATGGTACGTTTATGCTCGTATTTTTCTATAAAATGATAGTTAATAGGGTTGTGTACACTGTAGGATAGATGTTTTGGATTGCATATTGGTTTTGGTGTTGATATGGGAGTTAAGGTGGAAGGAGGTACACTAGGCACTAAGTAGCAGATTTTTCCACCCTAAGTATAGGCTGTTTTAGGTGAGTTTTGATGAGGCCTTGTTAGGACCAAGTTTACTGGAGTTAGGATTTGAGTTATACTTGAGTCCAGTAGCCTTGGTTCCACAAGAAACTTGCATTTAGGTAGGTGTACACACACATTTCCGAGAGTAACTTAAAACATGGAAGAATTGCGTAAGCTTGAACTTTGGTCGATTATAACCATGCCTTAGGCTAGCCCTTCATGGGGCCTTGGCTTAAATAAGTATAATGCATCCCTAGGAAGCTTAAAAAACCTTTAGAATTAATAATATAATGAAAAAAGTGGGTTTAATGTAAATAAAAATAGAGCAGTTTGAATTTTACTGGGGGCTGGGCAGAGTCAACTTTGGGCAGAAGCCTAGAGAGTCCTAGGTGAGGCCTTGGCCTTAAACCAAGTCTGAGAGTTATTTTTAGGTCTTAAGAATCTATGGGAAGTGGTTTTGTTAGAAGGCCCTATGTAGAAGTCGAGATTTTTTCCAAAGAGCACAGGTCGTGCAAACTGATGCTCGCAGGGAACTTCGGTGAAAGTATGGATCTTTGTAAACCTTTGGTAGTAAAGCCCCTGAGTCTTACCAACTTTAGAAGTAAGTTTAGAGTCTTAACACCCTCTGGGAAATGATTTGGAGTGAAGGCCCAAGGTGGAAAAACCCCATTTCCACCAAGGCACCCGAGGAGCACCCCTCGAGTGACATTAGGCAACTTTAGTGGTGTATCTTGTGTTTGGGACTTAGAAGTGAGGTTATGAGTGTTGCATAACATATTTTAGTTTAAGTTAAGGTCTGAATAAATAGAGTGAATCATTAGTGATAGTTCTTATGTATTATTTGCTTACATGCTTAGAGATTTCGGTGATAATAGTTAAGTATCATATGCATGCCATTACGTGATTATGTGACTATGTGGATTACTTGAATTATATGCGATTAAGTTATGTGTAATTATAAGTTTGTGTAATCATATTTATAATAGGGGTAAAGGTTATTCTAGAAGCTTATAGGCGTATAAGTCGATAAAGGGTGAATAGTAATGAGTTTAATATAATGTGTAGGTTCCGAAGCGAAGGGGAAGACTCGTGCTATCAAGATCGAATAATCTTAGAACTTTGAAAGGCAAGTTACTTACCTCTTTATTCTTATAATTGTTGCTCATATATACATTTCCAATGAATTCTTAGTTATAACAACCCCATGTCCATAATTATTTCAAATACTTCCGTTAATCACTCTTAACTTGATTTGTACTTTACCTTCATATGTTCTTCCCTTGAATCTAATTCAATTAAGTTGATACCCAATCTTTCCCCGACATCTATATTATAAATCAATAAAAATAAAATAAATGTTTTCTTATCTTAGTGGATTGGACCCAGACGCAAGTCCTCACGTTATTGATAGGCTCACATATAGCCTCGGAATCCCATTATATTTGAGAACCCAGTGAGGTTCGGAATTACTTCACGGCTGATCACCGGCTGTAATTCGTAGTGTCCTAAAATGATTTTGATGATTTGATATTTGTGGCACCCCCAAACCCCGGGGTTAGGAGTCTCGGAGGTCACACCATCTAAACTCACACAACTCACACTACATCATATAAATACTCACGCTTCACGACCCCACACTTATCGCACACACACACTTACAGGTTATTGTCTTGGAAATGAACCATCATAACTAGAGTATTTCTCAACCATCAAGTGATATTTATTACAACCCAAAAGTAATTAATCTTACCAGGGAGTGACCTTTAGGTAAGGCTAGTCTTCCGGCCAAATATACGTTTCTTGTTTCTTACCTTACATAAGTCATACCTATAAATAGGCTGAACTATAAATAACTGAAAACTAATCCATCTTATTTTGACTACCTCTGGTACAGCACCAAACAATCTACGGAACATCTGGCCATTTCCTACCCATTTCCTGGTTGTGGTTCTCATGGCAGGCATCTTGATTCACTGTTATGTTGTGTCAATTTAAGAAAACAAGTGTGAGCTATAATGCCTAGCATAATAATGTACAGTATGAAAATGACTGTATGATAACATCATATAAGATAATTAGGTTTTAATCAAAAATAGTTTTCCTTGGTGATACACACCTTCTTATGAAAATAATTCTTTAAGGGATTTTAATATCCTGCGAATACCTTAATAGTAATCCCAACACCTAGGCTTGGGTTACGGTATTGCATCTCAATTCCAATTGGAAGAATTAGGACATTCGTTGGAGCCACCACATACGATGATCAGTCGTACTGCGATAAACGTAACCTTTTCTACTAGTAGAGGGACGATACCTTCACATCTCGGTTATCACCCTTGCCGCATACGGGCTATGTGTCCTCATTTCGGGTATACACACACTTCGCAGGTCCATATGTACATATTGTACCGTCTCCTACGGTACCAGTAGTGTATCTAATACACGAAGTACTTGGATCGTACCCCTCCCTTGTCCTTTAGGAAATCCTATCATATCTCGAGAACTCGAACTACATCGAAGTTCCTCCAAGCGTTTTGCTTGTTGATAGGCATAACTTTACTGTATATATATATATATGTACTTCCGAAAGTTTCGGAGGAAGTACTAAGGATGTGAGTTGACCGTTGTTAACCGATAATTAAATAAGGGGGAAAAGTTTCTCCTTAAAACTATATTCAAAATATTAAATAAGTAGGGATAATATTCTCCGACGATCTGAAATTACTCGGATGATTTCCTGAAATCAAAAAGTATGTTTTAAATCAGGATCTATGATTTTAAATCAAAATAAACTCTTTTATTAAATAATAAATAATTAAATGATAATCGATAAATAATTAAATCTCGAATGAGTTTACTCTTCAAAAGAGTATTTAAAATAATATTCCTCAACTAGTATATGTTTACGCAATTAATAATCTTTAATGATTAATCAGGTTTGAAATAAATAATTGCCGGGGTATACTACACCCATGATAAAAGAATAAGTATATAGTATTTATTATTCGAATCAATAAAATATAGTTGAGGGAATATGATTGTTGGGAAATCGTTTTAATAAAAGTTCGAGGGGTTTTAATGTTTCGTAAGTGGACGTTGAGTCCTTTTGAAAACGTACTACTATGGACTTATAACCGTCGTATAATATTACCAGAATGATTCCCGGGTTTTATATTAAATCCCGACCGACTCTCGGTCTCATATAATATGTCACACTTAAAACGAAATAAACATTTTACGATATATACTTATCGTACAACTTCGCTACATTATGCGAAAATTCAACAACTATGTATCATGGCAAGCATGGTATTTATGCAATGATAGTAAAACAATCCTTTCACAATACAACAGTAAAATGGAGTTGGTTTCGTAAACTTGCCTGGGTATCTCGAGGTAGAGGATGCTCTAGGTTCCGCTCGGAAATCTATAACCATAAACATATTTCATTTCGTTAGGTTCCGTTCTAATTTATGGAAACTCGCACTCATGCTCTACTTATTATGTACCCTCTCAGCTTATATTACCCTTATTATCCTTTTAAGTCCTTATTCACATCGTGGTCGCTTCATTTTTAAGTCCTTACGGTTTCTACTCGCGCGGTCTCGGCTCCGACATTTTTATAACATTGAAAAATCATTATTTTTACTTGAAATTTTTATGGCAGTTAGGAAACTCAATATGTTACTCTCTGTAAAAATTTCATGATTTATGAACACTTTCAAGTCAATTCTTTATATTTTCAAAGTTCGTGATTTGTAGCAGTTTTCGTCGCATAAATCACTTTTAGTAAAACGGCCATAACTTTTGATCCATAAATCGGAATCAAGCGATTCAAGCGCCTAAACGATCCTTATAACATTGTCTATCATAAATAAGGGTTATTTTTCAATAAACTATAGTTTACAACTTCGGTACATTCTGCATATACTTAAAGTTATGATTTGTTGGTTTTAACGAAGTTATGTTTACGATCGGGGTTTCGTTTACGCCCTAACTCTTAACACAACCACCAACAATCATCATTCCATCATCAAAACACAAAATCCTCTCAAGAACATCATGTTCTTGAGGCAACAAAAATCAACCTTAAATCTACTTAACTTAAACACCAAGATTTCATCAATACCACTCATTAAACTAGGTTCAGTACCACATACTAAATGGATCTTAAAAATGAATCTTAAATAAAGTTGGGCCAAAGATTTTTACCTTTATTGAAATCTTGAGATGTGTTCTTGAGGATGGTGGAGGCTTGGAAGTGCTTGGTATGATTTTTGGAACCTAAAACCACCATTGAAATCAAGAAACCAAAGAGAGGTTACTATTCACTAATGAGTTTCTTGATTTTATTTCACCCATCAAACCTTGATAAAAAGAGGTGAAAGAATTTTCTTACCTTAGTTTAATTGTTAGGAGGCTTGAGAATTAATGGGAGAATTTAACAAGAGCTAGAACTTTGAGTTTTGAATTTGAATTCCCCTTCTTTTTCATCAATAGTCGAATGGAAGCATTAAGGGGGTATTTATACTTCTCTTGGTTGCTTAGCTTGGTTGATTTGCTAGGTTGCTTCTAGGAAGATGGGGTGATATCTTTCCTTGATCTTTATTCTTCCTAGTATAACATTCTAGGTTTATTCTTTGTAGCAAATCTTGGGGACAAATCTTAATAGCTTGCTAGGTTACAAGCTAAACTACATGGTTAGCTTCCTTAGCATACTATTTTGCTAGCTAGCTTGATCATCCTATGGTTAGCTCACTATTTGATGAAGTAACCATGGTTACTTTCTTACCATGGTTTAGTTAGTACGTTACGTTTATTTAATCATTTACATGTTCGCTCGGTTGCTTAAACGTTTTCGTAATACTTACTCGTAAATGGTTCGCGACGTAATTCCTTTCGTATTCATTCCTTATATTTTTAATTATCCTACTTGAATATAAATCCATAAGGTTTTAATCTCATAATTATATTGTGATTCCCGTAATCCTCGATGAGTCATAAATACGGTCGTTTTTCAAAGTTCATTTTCTTTGAAAACTAATAGCGTTTACATACACTCATTTGATACGTATAATCGCAATATCAACTCCGAAACTCATTTTCTCATGCACTACATAGTGTGGGATCAAAAGTTTTTCCCGTCCGTCAGGATTACTATTCATTTAAATGTTTTACAAGGTCTAAAAAAATTGAGTTATTACAGTCTTCCCCTCTAACAAGGATTCCGTCCCCTTACCGGTGGGGATATCTATTCGTCATTGCGTCTTCAAGTTCCCAAGTTGACTCTTCGACATCTTGATTTCTCCAAAAGATCCTAACCAGCTTCACAGTCTTGTTCCTCAGCACTTGTTCTTTCTGGTCCATTGTAACACCCCCAAATCCGGGGTCGGGGATCCGGGTTGTCACGAGTTCCATTTCCCTTAAAAACACCCAAACTTAATAATTAATCAACTACTCTGTACTGTGACCCCACAATAAACACACACACCATACGTTGTAGTCTCAGCGATGAACATCCAAAAATAATCACAAGTCATTTTATTCCACAATTATCTGCCAATACACCTTAAAAGGTTTTCTGAATAAAATTTACATTTTCTTTGCCATTATTACAATTCATAAATATACATAAATCTGGTACATCAAAAGTTGAAGCCTAGCCTATTGGTAGTTCCTACCTCAGCTACAGCGACATCAATGCCCATAGGAAGCTGCAGAACGGTTCCTATCCGCTCGCGAATTGGGAGCTTGGTCCTGTTCATCTTGTCTATCTGATGTTGTGTGATGGAAGAAGAAAGCAAGGGTGAGCAACAAGCCCACCAAAATAATATGTGTATAATGATTAACAATATATGAGCCTTCTCATAGTACTCATGAAAGGCTTGGTCAAAAGAAATGAACCAAGTTGATATTTTAATGCGATGAAGTCGCAAAATATTTAGTATATAGACATATATACTTTTCAAAATATTAGAAGTCCTCTTCCATGCATAATATACACAAAGTCCCAGTGTATAACTGTATAAAAAAATATCATTGCAAGGTGATCTCATATATCTAACCTTGTCTCAACGTTTTTCTGAAAAACTTTGTCATTCATAAGACAATTATTAATTAGATATAAGTTTAAAAGATGAAGTTACAAGATACCCCAATATACTTATATCTTTCCCAAATACTACTTGAACTACCACCGTTCAAGTTATAATCAGTTTTAAAAGTTCATCACATAGATGAGACTACAAGACAAGATTTGAATAGATTGAATCTTTGAATATCATTATAAATAATGAAGTTACGAGATACTTCATTAAGTCCCGACATATATATACACCTATATATATACATTTCCTGAAAACCTCTGTCATGTAAAGTATGAACAGAATTGCAATATCCAATAAATTTGGAAAGGAAAGAATTTTGGCATAAACCTGATATCTTGTTGATCAGGCAAAGATACCAATAAGTAACCTTTTCTACTAGTAGATGGACGAATTCCCCACTGGTCATCACCCTGGTCGTAATAGGACCTTATGCTGGACTGCCACTCAGCCACTTATACATTTGATGGACTCCCACTGAGCCACTTACACTATCATGGACGCCCACTGAGCCCATGTTGCTTATGCTGACTCGATAGATGGATTTACATCCCGAGTGTTGGGTAAGTAATCAATTCATTTACCAAAACTGCAACCTTGTTGCGAATATAAAATACACCATAGAGCCGGATCCCTTAGATTTTTGAGCGAGTATTTAAGTCCCCTTAAAATGGAAGATCTTGAATTTGAAAACAAGTTTTGGGATCCGCTCTACCCTTTTAAATTCATTTTGAAGACTCGAAAACATTTTTAAGAATGTTTGGAGTAATGCTGATTTATAAAATAAATCAGTCCCAATATGAAAGAAATATCTGAATATTATTATTTAAATAATATTCCCATAAAGAATAATTGAAGTAGAAGTTGGAAAACTTATACTTGAAATGAATAGCAATTAATCAAAGATATACTTATACGAAAGTAATATCTTTATTTGAATAATCAAAAATAAGTTTGATTATCAACACCTTATTCTTTAATACAATATAGAATATTATTAAGTAATAAGCGGAGTCATAATACCTCGAATGAATACTATAAATAATATTCATAAAATAAAGGAGTCATACATCCTCAAATGAATATCCAAGTAATATTCAATAATAATATAAACTGAGCCATAAGCCCTCGAATGAATATTCAAATAATAAAATAAACTGAGTCATAAGCCCTCGAATGAATACTCGAATTAATATTCAATTAAGTAAAATAAAGGTATCGAATAAACCTTATTCGATCAATAGTTTAAAAACTATATCTATATATATATATATGTATATATATAATATACTCGGGAACATCGACTCCCGGTTTAGAAATATGTTTTCACCTTTTGGGTCCCTATATTAAGGGTATATGCAAATTACCGCTATTCTCTAGCATAGGTATTATCAACTGAATCAACAGATATATATGGAAAGAATACGAAACAGGCATGCATATATATATACCATAGCAGCATGCTTCAATATATTGCAACATTTGCTAATTAACCAATATGCATCTATCGCAAGATAATGCATATACATATATACATCACAACAACAGTTATAACGGGTAGAAAACTTGCCTGAGCGACTGGGGTTACGAATGGCTCGGGACGAGTCTGGTAACCTATAAACAACAAGTAAGTTGGAATTAAACCAAAGTCACTTGTAAATCTATACTCTAACCAACTCAGACTCTAACGCTCGTTTTGCGCTTACTGATTCTCTTAAGTCACTCGAGTACCCTCGGCTCCACCATTTTTAATTAATTAACCATAACGAGTTTTAAAGCGATTCCTTCGCGAGTGTCTTACCAACTGACTAACACTCTTACCATAATTGTTTCATACATTAATTAACCCTTTTTGGTCTTTAACCTATGTTTCAAAGTAAGGCGAGGGGAAATGTTTCGTTCGCGAAACGCCGTTACTTGAAACGGTCGTTTCTCCTAAACCGTGCATCGGAATCGAACGAACTACATATCAAAACAAAGCTCGTAACACGAGCTATCTAGACATGGCAATGGTCATAATCTAGCAGGGGGTTCTCGGGTCCTAATGTTATGCACAAAAACAGTCTAAAGAAAAACAGACGTTACGACGGCTATGTTTACGTGATTTCCCAAATTTAAACCATTTAAAACCAACCACAATTCAACCCCAAATCAATCATACAACCAACATCCCTCCAAACCACATCATAAAAGCCCCAACAAATCCACATTAACCATTTATACTTATTCCCCACATGAACTAAAAGCTTTACTTAGGTTCTTTAACTAATTATCAAGATTTACAACTCCAACAATACCACAAAACCAACTAATCTCTACAACTCAACCAAACTTCAAACAATCAAGCATCATGCTTCACATATAATATATCAAACATATTCATTCCTAATTACTCAAAACTAAAGCTAGGGTTTGTAGTTTATACCTTCCTTGGAGAGTGGAGAATCAAGAGAATGGCTTGGAATCACCCTTAAAGTCCTTATCCAAGCTTAATCTAAACAAAACTTCAAGAACACAAATTTTAGTTCTTGAAAAACACTATTCACCATCTTCTTCCATGATTTATAGAAAAAGATTGGCTTGGAATTAGAAGCTTAAACTTATAGGAAGTATGTAATTATCCATGGGGAAGCTTAGATAATTACCTTGCTAAATAGTAAGTGGTGGAGCTTGGATCTTCAATTTTTAAGAAAAGAAGCCGAGAGCATGAAGAAGAAAGAGAGATTTTTTTTTGTGTTTTGATGAAAATGATTTGCTTGGCTTGGTTGATTTGGTTTTGTTTTGTTTTTGGTTAATTACCAATTTAACCTTGATTTTGTGTGGTTAAAAATCCACCACATCTCCTTCCTTCCCATGTCATGCCTATGTCATGTTGTGATGTCATCTTTCCCTCCTTGTCCTCTTCTCATTGGTTGGGTGACATCACTCTCTCTAATCCCTTTGATTAACTTCCTAATTGTTTGCCTAATGACCGCTGATCTGTTATACGGTTCGCTTAACTTTCGTTTTCGTTTATCGTTTGAGGGTTCATACCCGGGATCTTATTACTTAGGTTCCCTTAACCTTTCTCAATACATTATATTCCTTTTTATGATCCTCTATTATAATCCTTTAATTTAAATCCTTTTATCCTGTTACCTTATACTCAATTCTTTCCGTATCTATTGGATTTCCGGTAAAAATCAAAGTGTTCGGAATTGGATTCTGACGATCTTTGCATACACTTATATACCATATAGGGTACTAATAAAATCTCAGAATATCCATATCAGAACCCCTACATAGTGTGGCATGAAAAGTTTTCTTATTCAGCAAAAACACTATTCATAAGGGTTTCAAAAATTTCCAAAAATTGGGGTTATGACAGTCTCCCCTCCTTAAAAGGATTCCGTCCCGGAATCAGATAGAAAATGAATAGGGATACCCTCTTAGCATTGCACTTTCTAACTCTCAAGTAAATTTTCCCACATTGTGGTCCTACCACCAAACTCTGCCTAGTTTGATAATCCTTCTCCTAAGCACTTGTTCCTTTTCACTCTATAACCCTTCCTGGTCACTTCATATAGGTTACGTCGGGTTGCATGTTCATGTGCTCATATGCCCCTATTTGTCTGGCATCCGAATTACACTTCCTTAAGATTGATACGCGAAACACGCTACGACCTGCTACAGGTTCGGGGGTAGGGCTAGCTCATATGCTAACTTCCCAAAATGTCTTAATATATCCAAGGGTCCAACAAATTGTAGACTTAGCTTTCCTTTCTTTCCGAACCTCATCAATCCTTTCCAAGGGTTTCCAAGGGGATACCTATAACATTACTAGGCCCCCTATTTCATACTCTTTGTCCTTTTTGAGTCAAATCAGCATACCTCTTATGTCCATCTTGGGTTACTACCAGCCGTCCTCTGATTAGATCTATTATATCCCTGGTCCTTTGGACTACTGCGGGTCCGAGCATCTTGCGCTCTACAACTTCATCCTAACATAAGGGAGATCGACATTGTCTTCCCTCAAGGATCTCATAAGGCGATATCTCAATACTGACATATGATCTATTGTCGTAAGATAACTTAATCCGCGTTAAGTGATCATTCCAAATTCTTTCAAGTCTATTGCACAGACTCTCATCATAGCTTCTAACATTATAGCTTTTGCTTCTCAATACCCATTCTTTTCCAGTTTGTAATCGCTATCACCTTCCGTTCCTAATATTATACTGGTTATACCTTTGGCTCGTTAGCGTTCTATAACCTTTTAATAACCACGTCAACCTTAGTATCACGAATGTGTTTCCATTCCGAATACCACCAAAACTTTATTACTCCTTTTTCAGCTGTTTCTATTTTCGAAAGCTTAATCCTTCATATAGAAGTAAAGGAATTTGTTGAGAGATCACTATGATCATGAACACTTGTTATATCGCATAGTTAGTACAGAAGGTGGCCAGCCTTTAGTACTTGACAAGCAATTAAATAATAGATGGTATCCTACTAGACTTCTATCACACAGATAGATAGTCATTCGGCAATACCTCCCCTTTCTGGAAGGGTTGTTCTTCTCACCTTGCATGAAATGAAAAGAAGAGAAAAGAACGAATTGAAGAGAATTGTATATATGAAAAAAAAATTATACTGCCACAAAATATCTGGCTTGGAACCTACCTCTGAACTATAGAGGTTTGTCATAGGAGAACGAAACATATGAGTATTTATATCAACATCAAGTATTATAGCATCGTATTTCACATGCCTAAATATTTGCTATTCCGTCCATCATTCTATGGACCCATGCTCTTCCTCGAGCTTATACACAATCACCTTTGAAACTCCCTCGATATCGAAAATCGAACCTGGGATCTCATTCTAGACATCATCGTTACTAGAATTCTATGCTTGCACCGCAACCTTCCTCGTATAATAATACGACTCTCTATTGATAAGAAAGAATAAATATTCAATAGGTAGATACTCTACTTAATTAGTCTATCAATGATAACTTATACACTACCACGACCCGATTAGTGGTACTCAATCTCAACATCCATTCCAATACAACTCTCACGGTTGTAACCAGCTCATTACTCTCAGAATCATTGCTGCATTACTATGGTCCACTACTGACCTACTGTCGTCATTCACGTTCCATGAAATCTTAATATCTAACCATACGGAGTCCATACATGTCGTATCAAATCCTTCTAAGGAGGTAACATAATCACCATTTCTGATTCATGAAGAACACTCCTGATCCTGACATACATACATGACATGAAGCAGATAAAATTGCAGAAGAGTTTCAATCAAAGCAACGATAGCAGGTTAATACCATCCTAAATCATATGCCTTAAATAGAAGACTTAACTCAAAGGTTCGTCTAGTCCTTTTTGAAACATGGTCCTGGCTTATCTCAAGATAGTATCTTCTGATATAGATAGCCCGCTCATGGCGATTACACGAATTAAACCTTTACCAACTACTATTACGGTTGGGTATTGCACAGTCATCAGAAGGAATGTCAATCTTTCAAACCATAATACAACCTTCATAGCTTTAACCATCATCACTGCATTCCTCTGGCACGAGCGCCTATAATTATTCTCTTACCTTTAAAGTGTCGGCCACCTCTTTGTCCTTTCCTAATAGTAAAATTTCCTTACAATCAATGTCATTTTAACCACCTCCAAATAAATTCTCTACCTTATTTCAATCACTGCTTATGTGAAAATGTCTTCCTTAAAATCTGATGAGTAAGAAAAGAAATCACCATTTTTCCATAAGTTATTGCCTCAGTCTTTAGAGGTTAATCACTGTCACGACTGACTCTCAATTATACTTAGAACATCTTTTATCTTAAGCCCTAATTGCCCTGAACAATTTCGACCATCACTGGTTCGATCCATACTTTCTCGTGGTTTAACATGCGCCCCACTTGGCAACATTATAATTACGTCATATTTCCTTTATCAACATTTCTATTCTTGAGAATTTTGAATATTACCTTTCTCCTTGTAAAACCTCTAAGGTTATCCTTGAATCGTTCCTCTTGTATTCCCTAGATACAGGGCATATCGAAATACCCTTTACTAATACTAGAACCATTGTCTATATGTTTCTGAAAAATTTCCCCACTGATACTTAAAGGTTGTTATTACCTTAATCCTTTCCAATTCATACTGTCAAGACTCATACTATCCCTATTAAGGGTGAAATGCCAACCTTTATGCATTCCCCTAGGATTCATTTTAAGTTGCCGATGTTCTATCCTTAATTCCACCTTTAAAAAGGTACATGCATCCTTCTATGGATAAATCAAGTCATATATCCTTGATAGATTATCTTATTCAATCATCCCCACCTCGATAGTCTATACCAATTTCACAATAGCATCCTTATTCAAACTGAGGTCAACCCATATGGCCTTCAAAAGATAACAATGTTTACCCGCTTTTCTTTCCTAATTTGGTAATGACAACAGGGATGTTCTGGAAGATATTGGTCATGTTCAACGTGAACTTTTTCTTAATAATTCCTCATTTACTTTTGTTGTTTATCTCAACAGTCATCTCAATGTTGGGATATCTTTTATACCTGGCGTCTCCCTTTCTGGGCATCAAGCCACCGGTCTTACACTTCATATTCTTGAAGGTCACTTCCTTCATCCCATTTTCCTAATTTCTTACTTCCTTGTCTCCTCAGTCTATCCGCGTCTCATTATTTATCCTTCGAATTACCTCAAGGTTTCCTCGAATCCTCCCAACTTACAGGGGATAAAATATATGTATCTCTTATGCCTTCAACCAACAATTTTAACTTATGGTGAATCACCCTCATCCTGACGATTACATACTTTTCTATTTCTATTGCTACGAGTCTTTAGGGTTTCCTCATACCCAATTCCTTTATCATTCCTTAAACTCTATTGCCTTTATATTCCTTTCCACTTCAGTTTCTTTTTATTTTCCTTTCTCTTATCATTATTTCATGAACCAACACAACATAAGCATTAATTTCAAACATCCTGTCATTCTGGATTCGTGTCCTCAGAACGAATCTTGATAACTTTTACAACTTAGATTCATAATTCATCATACTCGTCTGCCTTTGATCTGGCTCTAAAGCTTTTACTCTATCTCCATAACCTTGGGAATTACTTTCCCGAAAACAATTGGCTGAACTTTAATCAGTTTATTATAATCTCTTGCTCCGTGCCTTCCTTGGCCTTTCACCAGCGGGTGGTCTCTCTCTTAGGAGGGTAAGTGACAAAAACAGTCTTTTGTGGTTCATCAATCATTTTGAATCTCAAATGATTCCTATATTTCCTTTAGCCAGGCTTTTGCCTCGGCTGGGTCAGCTTGTTCCTTGGAACTCTGAGAGCTTAGCGACTTAAAGGTCCTGAAAGAAATTCTCACCGCACTGTCTCCTCAGGGTGGTGGTTGGGGATAATAGTCTAAGTTCTTTTTAGACAGGTCCATGAATTGCCCCATAGGAGTACCGTCCTGGTTCTTCCTATCTTGCTCGACTTCTGTTTTCTCAGTATGAAATGTTTCATCCTTCTCCCATACTTGGGGTTATCTTATACGTTAAAATCCTTATTTTCCACTTCATTATGTTATGGGTTCCTTCTATCTTGATGGCGTCCTCCCTGACTATCACATTCAGGATTTGCCCTAAATCTTATTGTTATTCCTAGTGGACTAACAATGAGATTTACAGAAGGGGGGGTTGAATGTAAATCTCAAAATTTTTTCAAGTTTTGAGCAGTTTATGAAAGTTGTGTGTTCAAGAAGAACAAGTGTGTGAATTGCTTTAAGCTAATGCAGACAGATATATATTCAAGCACAAATGTAAAGAACACAACAGACCTTAAAAACTTTTCTAGTGGATTTGTTGTTCCACCAGAGATGGTATATTAGAAAATCTGTGATTAAACAATGTTGATCACAGCTGCATCCTAGTACAAACTAGATGAATTTTCTCTCAATGTTTTTCTAAACAGCTCTGGAAAATCTCACTTCTAATTACTAGCTTCTACTTGGTTTATATATTACCAAGTGTACAAGTGAAAAACAATATAAAAATACAGTAATAAAATAAGTTCTTCACTTGCTTCTTTTCCTGTTCACTCCAGTACTTTGTTGACTATTGCATCTTTGTACTGAAGAAGAACGGCTGCTTTTTCTGTTGTTCCTGAAATTCGGCTACCACATCTCAGTTGTCTCTATCAACCCATGTGCCTCTGTCTGTAGGTACAACTACCTCTTATCAACGGCTAATCATCAGAACATCCGTTGAAACTTTCATCCGTTGATGCACTCATCCGTTGAAGGATGTTATCCGTTGAAGCTTTAGAGACATCCGTTGAAGCTTAGCTTCTTATCCGTTGAAGGTCTTTAAGTCATCCGTTGATACCACTTCACTTATACAAAATTACAAGGCATGAAGTATTTACAATTGGCCTTCCTATCTGCATATCATCTAGTAGTCAACATGACTCATAGTTTCTCTCAACTTTCAAGAATTACATTTTAAATACAGAGACTGAAATATGCTACAACACTAGACTTATTTCTAAGTAAAGCTACACCATCAACGGATAGCCAAAGTGGTCTTATCCGTTGAGGCTACAGACACTAAATTTCTACTTAAGTGTTTTTGTTAAACATATCATCAAACTAATGCACATACATTCCTAACAATCTCCCCCTATTTATGTCTATAAGAATTGTAGGCATAAATTCAGGGTTAACTTGATGATAACAAAACACTTAACAGATATATGAATTGAAACTAAGTAGAAATTTAAAATTGCTGCAAAAGTGTATGTACTAGGAGGTAATTGAAGATTTACAGTGTTTCCAAGGACACTCCTTTAGTCTGAGCAGATCATCTTTTTCTTCTTTGTTCCCTGGTTTTCTTTCCTAGCCTTTTGTCATTTTCCTCAATTTGGAGTTGGAGTTGTCTGAAGAATTCAGCTTCATCTTCAACACTGACATCCAACTTAGATTGCATTTCTTTGAGAGTTTCATTGCTGGCAATCTTGAGTAGGTCTTCAAGTCTGAAAAATCTTCTGACTCCTTTATCATCTCTAAATTCCATCAACCAATGAGGTGATTTGTGAATTGTAATTCCCCTTTCTTGAATGAGTAAAGTCCTGGGTAAAGCATTGGGCTCCCTCCAAGTTTTCCTTATATTGGCTATCTTGTTGAGAATTTCAGTCTTGGCAGTTCTGGTAAAGCCAGAATCCTTTTGTATGGCTGAAAAGACTCTAATCAAGGTAGAGTAGCCTTCATCCAGAATCCTGTGGAGAGGCCATGTTCTTTCCCCAGCTCCTTTATATCTGAACACTAATCTCTCTGGTAGCTGTCTGTAGGCAGCTATTCCCCTTACATCCTCCAGCTCATCCAGATAGAGTTCAATGTCTGAAATTTCTTTTATGTCACAGATGTGAACATAATCATCTTTAGAAATGGGTGACTTAGGCTTAGGTTTTTGTTTTTGAGTGAATTTCTTAGAGGTTATGGGAGGTGTAGATTTTGGTTTTCTTTTCTGTTTCTTTGATGGTGGAAGAGTGGTTAGAAAGGTAGGCAATTTGATAGTGTCCCAATCAATAGGTTCCTCTTTTGGAATGATTGGTTCACCATGGATGTTTATTGTGGGATCAGCAACAAGGGGTTCAGGTATGGAAGATAGTGGTTTAGATATAGATTTGGTTACTTCAGTGTTATCTCCACTCCTTCTATGTGCCTTGGCCTTTCTTCTGTTTCCCTTCTGCCATTCCTCTCTTTCTTCCACACTCTCACTAAATATACTCCCTAAAACCTCATCTAGGTTTGTAGTCTTGTCTTCACCCCTGACTTCAATCCCTTTTTCTTTTTCAACTAGACTTGACTTTAGCTGTTGTTCAAGCTTTGCTTGTGCTCTTTTGTCAGCCTTTAATTGCTTGGCTTCTTCCTTCTTGGCTATTGAGAATTTGGGATGTCCTTGCATCACACATATGCTCTTTCCCTCTCTAATGATAATAGCTCTATTTCTCCTTACAGCCTCATCCATGGACTTTTTGAGATAGGCAATACCCCTGCCTAAAATCTTGTTCTCATCATCTTTTGGAGGAGGAAAGTCCACTTCTTTTAAAGGATTCTTTGTTGAGTCCTTATTGGATCTTTCATTGGGCTTGAGGATTATAGCTTGTAGTTCTTTGGAAGAAGCTTCTCCATCCTTATGACTCCCTACTGGCATGAGCTCCATGTTGATTGGTTCAATTTTTGTGCTGTATTTCACAGATGTTGATTTGTCTTGTGTAGAACCAAACAACAGTTGCAACCTTTCATCAATTCTCCTCCTTTGCTCTTTCACTTGAATTTCAGCTGCTGCTAGCTGAATCAAATCAATTCCATCAGGCTTGTCCTTGATTTGAATGATTTGAGAAGTAGTGATGGCAGGAACTAGCACTTTAGATATGTTGACTTTTGTAGATGGCTCTCCTTCCCCTTCCCTTTTACTCTCCCCCTTTTTGTTATCATCAAGGAGAGGGGTCAAGCCTTGTGCTTTTGCCAGCTGCATTAGGAGACTGGTTTGAGATTGTTGATTGTGAAGAATGGTGGCCACAGAATTTTCAATAACTTGAACTCTGTCTTCTAACTTGGCCAACCTTTTTTCAGTAATAGATTCTTTCTTCAATCTCAAAACCAAGTCCTGCAATGTACCATAGGGCATGACTGAATCCAATTTTTCTGAAGTATAGGTTTTCAAGTCAGCAATATCCTTCCTGAGATCATCCATACTCAGATTCTGCTTCACTTGCTGCAGCTTCATGAGATGCAGTGAGTCCAGGTGAGCTTGAAGGATAGCCTTGATACTTGCATGTGAAGTATTCTGAATGGCCTGTTGAATAGTGTTGATTTGTTTGACTAAAGAGACATTGAATTCCACTGATCTGTACTCCTTAGTCAAGGCCCATTCAGGTAGATTTGGAATTGAACTAGGGCCTTCATCTCCCCCTAAGTTCATGCTTCCATCAAAAGAAATAGAGTCATCATCATCAGAATTTGCTCCAAATTCCTCAGATGGCTCACCAGCTGTAGAAGGCATTTTATTAATGGCAGCTTTATCCCTTTGAAGAGATTCTGTTGTGTGCACTAGATGTAGTGACCTTTCTGCTTTCTCATTGCCCTGAGCAGCCAACAGTTGATAGGCTGTCACAGGATGAGTAAAAGTGTCAGCATCCAAGGAAATGTTATCAATTACAGCTTTGTAATGTTGCTAAAATTGTCTTTCCTTTTCAGCATCATCCACAATCATTGACTCATTAGCAATGGCTGGTTCCACCCTTGTATCTACTGTACCTGCTTTTCTCTCTTTTTCTCTATGTTCTTGCATCAGGGGCTCCCCCTGGCTCACACAACTCACTCCTTCACCTTCACCTACTAAGGTGGTACTCCACTCACTTACTTTTGCCATGCTGGAAGAAATAGCATGCATTTTTGAGCTCTCAATCTCTCCTTTTGCCTGGGAGCAACCCAGCCTCTCACTCAAATTGTCACTCCCTTCCCTCAATCCTAAGAGTGATTGCACAGTATTCATGTCTTCTACACTTGGGATTAATTCAGTTATTTGTGTAGAGACTGTCAACGGATGTGGAATATCCGTTGAAGGTGAAACTGATGTTATCAACGGATAACTGCTGTTAAGCTTATCCGTTGAAGAACAACCACTTGTCAACGGATGAGTGATATCCGTTGAAGAAGGAAAAGAAGTTGAAATTGAAAGTGATATAACTGTTGAATCTGTGTAGATTGATTTGAGATGTGGTGACACAGATCCTTCAATTATATCTGAAAGAATTTGCGGGTGATCCAACAAATCATCTAATAGATGATGATCACCTGTATTTGAGTGGGGCTTCTCCCTGAGTTGTAAAGAGGGAGAATCAGGAATTGATGGGAATAACATATCCACATCCAGAGATGGTGATGAAGTGTTTGGTGATTGATGTGTGATTATTGTGAGAGAATGGGGCTGTGACTCCACATTTATTGGAGTCACATCAAACTGAGTTTGAGAAGGCATAGATACAAATGGATGTATCTGTGTAGTGTGTGCACCCTGTGTAGAAGATTGGGTTCTGGCCTTCTTTCTTCTAATAAAGGCTTTTGTTGGTGAGTGTTTGGCTTCAGTGTCCCTCCCTCGTTTGTTCTGTGTTCCTGGTTGGGAACTATTTTCAATAGTAACATCCTTTTGGGAGGATGCTACTAGGGATGTGCTAGATGCCTTTTCAACCACCACAGCTTTTTGAGAAACTGTGGCTTGGCTAGCTTGGGAAGCACTCAACTTTCCTTCCTTATCCTGGGGGTTTCTTTGATGTTCACCCCTCCCCTCACCACTCACACCCTGTTCACTCACCTCAGGGTTAATAGTTGGTGTTACAACTGTTGTCTTTTGAGAAACAACAGAGGTGGATTTCTTTGTCTTGGATTTTGAAAGTTTAGTTTTGGTGACCTTGGTAGAAATCTGTTGGGGCATCACAGATTTCATGGCCACACTTGAAGATAAAGAAATAGAGGGGTTGGAAGAAGTAGGAGTTGTAGAAGCAATTACCTCACCTACCTGAGGTGCATTCATGATTGGTAAATATACCAATGGCACACTGCTGTTAAGATCCATTCTCTTCAAGTCTGCAAGAACTCTTTTCTCTTGTGCCCAGCACTTGAGTTTATTATTCTCATTGATTATGACTAAACCTTCAGCAACATGGTTAGCCAATAACATAAAGAATCTAGCATAATAGATGTTATTAGGTCTATTAGCTTTGTTACCTAATCTAGTACCTAATTCTAGCATCATATAGTTTCTAAAGTTAAAATACCTATCAGAAACAAGCATATAGAACATATTAACCAGAGATGAAGTTATGGCATCAAAATTACTAATTTTCCCAGAGAAAACCTTTATAAAGGCATCCCCAAGGAAACTCCACTCTTTCCTAAGGCCTTTTCTTCTAATACTCCCTAAATTAGCAGAGTTAAGAGAATAACCTATGGAATCTAACATGCTGGATACATCACTATCAGTGTGTGGTGTCATGGCATTGTTTTCAGGCAATTTAAAACATGCTTGTAGATCATCACAGTTAATACAGTGAGTTTTACCTTTGAGAGTGAAGGAGATAGTCATATCCATGGAGTTGAACTCAGCAGTTGTCCAAATCTCCTCAACTACTTCACAGAAAATTGTTGGGGCTTCCAGCATTGCATAGCTAAGTTTGCAGTTTTTGATGAAGTCCATCATTTTGTGATAGTCTGAGTGGGCTTCATTCTTCTCTACCAAAGCTATGAAATTGTTCTTTTCATAGATGAACCCAGATTGAGACATAATCTTCACGACTGGTGCCATTTTTGTGAGTAGAAATTGCAGAGAATAACTTGAAGTTTTGCAGAGAGAAAATGGTAAATGCTTGAAATTTTAAGAAAGCGTAAAGTAAAAATGAACAATCAGAAGGACTTATATGCTTTCTCAAATTAAGAAATATAAAATAAAGATTTATCAATAAATATGCGTTAGTGAATTTCAGCCGTTTTTTTTTTTTTTTAAAAAAAACTGTAAGTATTCTAAAAACTACCTTTAAAACCAATACATACAAATGTATGTATGAGTATCAACGGTTAAGAGAATAGAATCAACGGCTGTTAAACACCTGAATCGATTGATGTGACATTTCAACGGATAAGGCAAATTGTCATCCGTTGAAAGGTACTTCAGTTTTATCCGTTGACGGATAAAAATTCCAGAAATGTATTTGTCTTTCAACGGATAATGATTATCCGTTGATAGAGCAATTTTGACTTTCAACGGATAGGGAACATCCGTTGATGGAATAAACTATGTTAAAAGTCAAATTTGTTCTTAGCAACTAATATATTTCAGGCTTCAATTCAAATTGCAATAATGACATGAATTTTAAGAGTAATTAAGCATACCTAGCTCACTTACCAATCTTGTGAATGTTGATTCATCAAGTGGCTTGGTAAATATGTCAGCAATTTGTTGTTCACTTGGAACAAAGTGTAGTTCCACTGTACCATTCATGACATGCTCCCTAATGAAGTGGTACTTGATATCAATGTGCTTGGTCCTTGAGTGCTGCACAGGATTCTCTGTTATGGCTATGGCACTTGTGTTGTCACAAAAGATAGGAATTCTATCAACATAAAGTCCATAGTCAAGGAGTTGGTTCCTCATCCATAACACTTGAGAACAGCAACTTCCAGCAGCAATGTATTCAGCCTCAGCTGTAGAAGTAGAGACTGAATTTTGCTTTTTGCTAAACCATGATACAAGCTTATTTCCCAGGAATTGGCAGGAGCCTGTTGTACTTTTCCTATCTATTTTGCAACCTGCATAGTCTGCATCTGAATAACCAATTAGATCAAAGCCAGATTCTCTAGGATACCAAATACCTAAATTTGGTGTACCCTTGAGATATCTGAAAATCCTTTTGATAGCAATTAAGTGAGACTCCCTAGGATCAGCTTGGAATCTAGCACATAGACATATAGCAAACATTATATCTGGTCTGCTAGCAGTTAAATATAAAAGTGAACCAACCATGCCTCTATAACTTGTAATATCCACAGACCTTTCAGTCTTATTTAATTCAAGTTTGGTGGCAGTGGCCATGGGAGTTTTTGTAGATGAACATTCCATTAAGTCAAATTTCTTTAAAAGATCATAAATATATTTAGTTTGACTAATGAAAATTCCATCACTAACTTGTTTAACTTGTAAACCAAGAAAATAGGTTAGTTCTCCCATTAGGCTCATTTCATAATTACTTTGCATTAGCTTAGCAAACTTTTTGCAAAGTTTGTCATCTTTAGAACCAAATATTATGTCATCTACATAAATTTGAACAAGTATACTAGAGCCATTAACATCCCTAAAGAAGAGAGTTTTATCAACAGTACCTCTAGTGAAGTGATTCTCAAAAAGAAATTTTGATAAGGTCTCATACCAGGCTCTAGGTGCTTGCTTCAGTCCATAGAGTGCTTTCAACAGATAATACACATAGTCTGGAAAATTTGGATCTTCAAATCCTGGAGGTTGACTTACATAGACTTCCTCCTCTAATTTCCCATTTAGAAATGCACTCTTGACATCCATTTGATAGACTTTGAAATTGGCATGGGCTGCATGGGCTAGAAATATTCTGATGGCTTCAAGTCTTGCAACAGGAGCATATGTTTCATCAAAATCTATTCCCTCTTGCTGAGAATAGCCTTTAGCAACCAGTCTGGCTTTATTCCTTATGATAATGCCATTTTCATCCATCTTGTTTCTGAATACCCACTTTGTGTCAATAGGACTCTTGTTCTTTGGTTTGGGTACCAGCTTCCATACTTGGTTTCTCTCAAATTGGTTCAGCTCTTCCTGCATAGCTAATATCCAATCTGGATCCAATAGAGCTTCTTCCACTTTCTTAGGTTCCTCCTGAGACAGAAAACTACTATACAGACATTCATCTTGAGTGGCCTTTCTTGTTTGCACTTTAGATGATGCATCACCAATGATCAGTTCAAAGGGATGATTCTTGGTCCATTTCCTTTGTGGTGGAAGATGTGCTCTAGATGAGGTGGCCTCAGTAATGTCATGATGTGAGACAGAGTGTTGACTAGTTGAAACTCCCCCTGAGTTGTTGGTCCTTTGCAGGGAACTTGGAGTTCTATCAACTGATGATGTAAATCGATTATCCGTTGATGAACCATGATCAACGGATGCTTCATTTTGTACTTCAACGGATGATGCACTATGTCTTTCAACGGATACTGCATTGCCTCTATCAACGGATGCAGTATTTTGTGCATTATCCAAGGGCAAGTTTTGAATCCCTTTTGAAGTGTCATCTCCATCAGTCTCCTCTTCACTATCATCACAATATATCTCAATGTTGTCAAATTTGAGTCTCTCATTATGTCCCTCATCTGTTAGTCCATCAATCTTTTTATCATCAAACACAACATGCACAGATTCCATAACAATGTTGGTTCTTAGATTGTAGACCCTATAAGATTTTCCAGCTGAGTAACCAACAAATATCCCTTCATCAGCCTTTGCATCAAATTTCCCTTTATGGTCAGATTGATTCCTCAGTATAAAGCATTTACATCCAAAGACATGAAGAAAGTTTAGAGTTGGTTTTCTTCTCTTGAACAACTGATAAGGAGTCATGCCTTTAGCTTGATTGATCAAAGAAATATTCTGAGTGAAGCAGGCACAATTAACAGCTTCAGCCCAGAAATATGTTGGTAACTTTGATTCTTCAAGCATTGTTCTTGCAGCTTCAATTAAAGATCTGTTCTTTCTTTCAACAACCCCATTTTGCTGAGGTGTTCTTGGAGCTGAGAACTCATGCATTATTCCATTTTCTTCACAGAACAGCCTTAATGTCAAATTCTTGAACTCAGTTCCATTGTCACTCCTGATATTTCTAACCTTCAAGTCAGGATGATTGTTGACTTGCCTGATGTGATTGATAATGATTTCACTTGCTTCATCCTTTGATCCAAGAAAATAGACCCATGAGAACTTTGAGAAATCATCTACAATCACTAAGCAATATCTTTTTCTTGCAATAGACAATACATTGACTGGTCCAAACAAATCCATATGTAGCAGCTGTAATGGTTCATCAATTGTTGTTTCAAGCTTCTTTTTGAATGATGCTTTCCTTTGTTTGCCTTTCTGACAAACATCACACAAACCATCCCTTGAGAATTCAACTAGAGGGATTCCTCTAACTAAGTCCTTTTTGACTAGATCATTCATTGTCTTGAAATTCAAGTGGGATAGCTTCTTGTGCCATAGCCAACTTTCAACTGAGCTTGCTTTGCTGAAGAGACAAGTAATGGATTCTGCATCTGTAGAGTTGAAGTCAGCTATGTACACATTTCCTCTTCTAACTCCAGTTAGAACCACTTTGTTGTCTTTCTTACTAGTGACAACACAGGCTTCAGAATTGAAGGAAACTGTATTCCCTCTATCACATAGTTGACTGATGCTCAGTAAATTGTGCTTGAGACCATCAACTAATGCAACTTCATTAATGATGACATTCCTTGTTGAAATCAAGCCATATCCCATAGTAAACCCTTTGCTGTCATCTCCAAAGGTTATGCTAGGGCCAGCTCTCTCCTTGAACTCTGTGAGCAGGGAGAAATCTCCTGTCATGTGTCTTGAACAACCACTGTCCAAGTACCATAGATTTCTTTCATTTCCCTGCACACCATAAAATCAATCAATTTGATTTTGGTACCCAAGTTTCCTTGGGTCCATTCTTGTTAGCCTTTCTCCTAGACTTCATTCCTCCTGCATCTTTAGACTTAGGTGAGTTTGAGTCAACCTTGGTCTTAGATGTAGTTGGTTGAGGTGTAGGGTTAGTCACAGAATCATTTAGCACATTTGTAAAATTATTAGGCATTGATTGTGCAAACATGTTATTCCATATGGGCATATTGTATGGCATTTGAGGCATACTACATGCAGCAAGATAAGGATTGTTAAAATATGGCATGTTTACAAAATGTGCATAAGGATTTTGTTGAGACATAACAGGCATAGCATGCAGAGGTGATGCAGACATATTAGGCATAGAAGAGGGTACAGTTATGGGAGTCTTCTTAATGGATTTACAATTAGCAGATAGATGATTAACACTACTACAATGCACACAGCTTTTTCTAGGAGCATACCTATCAGGTGTGTAATTGTTGTGTTTATTAATTCCTACCTTCCCATTTCTGTTGGATTTTCTTTTAGATTCCTTTTTATCCTCAACCATCTTGAGCCTATTATTTAACTGTTCTAAGGTCATGTGCCCTACATTCACCTTACTGACATCTTTGGATGTGCTTGCTTCTTCTTTGACAAAGTTCTTTGAAGTTGAACCAAACTTTTTGTTGAGTTTCTTTAGATTCTCTCTTTTAGAAACATCTGCCTGTTTTAATTGAGGAACCTTCAACGGATGCTCCTTTTCTTCCTTCAACGGATAACTTTCATCATCCGTTGATTCCACATCCGTTGACAGTCCATCAATTAATTCTAGTTTCTTTTTATTTTTATTCCAGGCAGTTTCACAGAATGATTCAATTCCTTGGACCTTATCAATTTGAGCACTTACATCCCTAGATGTCTTCCAGGCTTTAATCACCTCTTGCTCTTTCTCTAATTGATTGGAAAGTATTGTTACTTTCTTAACAGATTCAGCTAGTTCATTTTCAACAGATATATAATGCAACTTAGTTTTCTCTAGGTCAATCATCTTATCTTCTAACAAAGCATTTCTATTACTTAAAAACAGATTGTTCTCTTTAATCCTACTATTTTCTTTAGCAAGAGATTTAAGAGATACACGCAAATGATACAATTCAGTAGACATTTCATTAAAGGCATCATTGCACTCTTCTTTAGTAAGCTGTGTTAAGTCAGTAGTGATTACCTGATTGCTTGATGAACTAACTTCATTTTCTTCAGAATCAGCCATGAGAGCAAGGTTGACATACTCCACATCTTCATCCTCTTCATCTCCATTAGCTGCCCAGTCCTTTTCTTGAGTAATGAAAGCCCTCTCCTTTTGCTTGAGCAGATCAAAATATTTCTTTTTGTAATCTACTTGTTCAAATTTCTTCTTTTCAGAAGTTGGCTTTCTGCACTCACCTGCAAAGTGTCCACTTATACCACAATTGAAACATTTGAACTTGGATTTGTCCACAGTGTTTTTGTGAGGTTTAGTGGCTCTAGTGTTTTTCTTGAATTTCATCTTTGCAAATCTTCTGGACAGAAATGCAAGATGCTCATCAATACCATCTGAGTCATCTTGGCTGGAGTTGTCTTCATTTTCAGCAACTTGCTCTTTCCCCTTGCTTGATTCCTGACTTCTTATACCATCTTTGGAGTTTGATGTAGATCTCACAGTTTCTTGTCTGCATTTCCTCTCATCTTCAGCTACCAATACAACTGAACTTCCTTTCTTTCTCCCCTTCTCCAATACCTCATCCTGTTCCAGCTCTAGTTCATAAGTCTTCAAGATTCCATACAATCTTTCAAGAGTGAAGTCCTTATAATCTTGAGAGTTTCTTAAGGAGACAGTCATGGGTTTCCATTCCTTTGGCAAGGATCTTAAAAATTTAAGATTTGAATCCTTCACCTGGTACACTCTTCCATACAGCTTCAGTCCATTCAACAGCTTTTGGAACCTATTGAATGTTTCATTTAAAGATTCATTTTCTTCAAAATGAAAGTATTCATACTGTTGAATGAGAAGCTGCATTTTGTTTTCTTTCACTTGTTCTGTACCTTCACACAGTAGTTGAACTGTGTCCCAAACCTCTTTGGCAGTTGTGCAATTTATCACATTATCAAACATATCCATGTTAAGACCATTAAACAAAATGTTCATAGCCTTCTTATCCTTGTGGACTTCTTCTGTGTCTTCCATTGTCCATTCTGCTCTAGGTTTTGGAATGGATTGACCAACAGCAACTGTAGCTGTAGCAACTGTTGCTACTTTGTGGGGAATGTGAGGACCATTCTCAATGCAGTTTACATAACCTTCATCTTGGGAGAGTAGATGAAGGTGCATTTTCACCTTCCAATGGTGATAACTGTCTTTGTCAAGAACTGGGATCTTTACTCCAATATCCTTCTTACTCATCTTTGTTAGATTCCAAGATCTTTAAACTCTTTGTGTGTCAAGAGCCTGCTCTGATACCAATTGTTATTCCTAGTGGACTAACAATGAGATTTACAGAAGGGGGGGTTGAATGTAAATCTCAAAACTTTTTCAAGTTTTGAGCAGTTTATGAAAGTTGTGTGTTCAAGAAGAACAAGTGTGTGAATTGCTTTAAGCTAATGCAAACAGATATATATATTCAAGCACAAATGTAAAGAACACAACAGACCTTAAAAACTTTTCTGGTGGATTTGTTGTTCCACCAGAGATGGTATATTAGAAAATCTGTGATTAAACAATGTTGATCACAGCTGCATCCTAGTACAAACTAGATGAATTTTCTCTCAATGTTTTTCTAAACAGCTCTGGAAAATCTCACTTCTAATTACTAGCTTCTACTTGGTTTATATATTACCAAGTGTACAAGTGAAAAACAATATAAAAATACAGTAATAAAATAAGTTCTTCACTTGCTTCTTTTCCTGTTCACTCCAGTACTTTGTTGACTATTGCATCTTTGTACTGAAGAAGAACGGCTGCTTTTTCTGTTGTTCCTGAAATTCGGCTACCACATCTCAGTTGTCTCTATCAACCCATGTGCCTCTGTCTGTAGGTACAACTACCTCTTATCAACGGCTAATCATCAGAACATCCGTTGAAACTTTCATCCGTTGATGCACTCATCCGTTGAAGGATGTTATCCGTTGAAGCTTTAGAGACATCCGTTGAAGCTTAGCTTCTTATCCGTTGAAGGTCTTTAAGTCATCCGTTGATACCACTTCACTTATACAAAATTACAAGGCATGAAGTATTTACAATTGGCCTTCCTATCTGCATATCATCTAGTAGTCAACATGACTCATAGTTTCTCTCAACTTTCAAGAATTACATTTTAAATACAGAGACTGAAATATGCTACAACACTAGACTTATTTCTAAGTAAAGCTACACCATCAACGGATAGCCAAAGTGGTCTTATCCGTTGAGGCTACAGACACTAAATTTCTACTTAAGTGTTTTTGTTAAACATATCATCAAACTAATGCACATACATTCCTAACAATTCTTATTCCTCAAACTAGCTTTCATCTAAGATTTCATCTTTAGACTCTTGAACATTTGGAACCAAAATTCTGTAGGAATACCTCATTATTCCCTTATCATCTTTCTCAGTATTAATCTTTTATCTAATTGTTGGCTCTCTGCCTTCATTCATAACTTTTTATGGCACAATATGTTCTTTTCCGATAATTCGGTCTGTATTGCAATCTCAAACAGCTTTTCGGTACCGGCTCCGGTTACCTTCACTTCTACTTCCATTTTCTCAAAATCTCTTATAAACTCTCTCAAAGACATTCTCATCTTGAGTCTCTCCTTTTTACTAAGGGCATAAGCCACCACATTGGCTTTCCCCGAATGATAAAGAATCTCCCAATCAATATTCTTGATTAGCTCTAACCGCCTCCTCTAGCGCATGTTGAGCTCTTTCTACGTGAAAATGCACTAGAGCACTTATGGCTTGTGCAAATCTCGCACTTCTCTCCATACAAGTAGTGCCTCAAATCTTTTAGGGCAAAACTATTGCCACGAGCCCAAGCTCATGGGTGGGGATATCAATTTTTATATTCCCTTAATTGTCTTGACGCGTACGCGATTACCTTGTTGTGCTGTATAAGAAGCACCCTAATTCCTTATGCGAAGCGTCACTAGACATCACAAAATCTCCTTTTCCATCCGGCAATGCCATCATAGGGGCCGTCACCAATCTTTGCTTCAGTTCTTGAAAGTTGTTCTCGTATTTCTCTGTCCATTCAAACTTCTCAGTCTTATGTGTAAGCCGCGTTAAAGGGGCTACTATCTTTACAAACTTGAACGAACCTCTGGTAGTGACCGGCCAATCCTACCTCTGGTAGTTGCCCTTACCATGGTCACCAATTTCTCAGTGGTCCTTTATTCATTCTTGTCAGGATCCTCCATGGGATCCTCCTCAACAACTATCCCTTCTAGGACAACATCCTCAACCGCTACATCCTCAATATCAACATCATCCGGTCCTGCATTAGGACACTCTATCGGATCCACAATCCGATCTCCAATTAGTAATAAAACATCATCGCGCTGTTGCTCCTCAACCTCAGGGTTCGGAGTCCCGCTACCATATACGATAATGAACTACGCTCCTATCACGATATTTATAAGGGTTCCCATAAGGGTTTTAACTGTCAGTACTACGTTAGGTAGCCCGACTATGAACTTGGCAAGAGTTCTTATTATCTTAATGAACTTATTATCTTAACGTCACATCATCTCTGAGGTTTATAACGCTTAGCTCTGATACCACTTCTGTAACACCCCCACATCCGGGGTCGGGGATCCGGGTTGTCACGAGTTCCATTTCCCTTAAAAACACCCAAACTTAATAATTAATCAACTACTCTGTATTATGACCCCACAATAAACACACACACCATACGTTGTAGTCTCAGAGATGAACATCCAAAAATAATCACAAGTCATTTTATTCCACAATTATCTACAATACACCTTAAAAGGTTTTCTGAATAAAATTTACATTTTCTTTGCCATTATTACAATTCATAAATATACATAAATCTGGTACATCAAAAGTTGAAGCCTAGCCTATTGGTAGTTCCTACCTCAGCTACAGCGACATCAATGCCCATAGGAAGCTGCAGAACGTTTCCTATCCGCTCGCGAATTGGGAGCTTGGTCCTGTTCATCTTGTCTATCTGATGTTGTGTGATGGAAGAAGAAAGCAAGGGTGAGCAACAAGCCCACCAAAATAATATGTGTATAATGATTAACAATATATGAGCCTTCTCATAGTACTCATGAAAGTCTTGGTCAAAAGAAATGAACCAAGTTGATATTTTAATGTGATGAAGTCGCAAAATATTTAGTATATATACATATATACTTTTCAAAATATTAGAAGTCCTCTTCCATGCATAATATACACAAAGTCCCAGTGTATAACTGTATAAAAAAATATCGTTGCAAGGTGATCTCATATATCTAACCTTGTCTCAACGTTTTTCTGAAAATATTTGTCATTCATAAGACAATTATTAATTAGATATAAGTTTAAAAGATGAAGTTACAAGATACCCCAATATACTTATATCTTTCCCAAATACTACTTGAACTACCACCGTTCAAGTTATAATCAGTTTCAAAAGTTCATCACATAGATGAGACTACAAGACAAGATTTGAATAGATTCAATCTTTGAATATCATTATAAATAATGAAGTTACGAGATACTTCATTAAGTCCCGACATATATATACACCTATATATATATATATACATTTCCTGAAAACCTCTGTCATGTAAAGTATGAACAGAATTGCAATATCCAATAAATTTGGAAAGGAAAGAATTTTGGCATAAACCTGATATCTTGCTAATCAGGAAAAGATACCAATAAGTAACCTTTTCTACTAGTAGATGGATGAGTTCCCCACTGGTCATCACCCTGGTCGTAATAGGACCTTATGCTGGACTGCCACTCAGCCACTTATGCATTTGATGGACTCCCACTGAGCCACTTACACTATCATGGACGCCCACTGAGCCCATGTTGCTTATGCCGACTCGATAGATGGATTTACTTCCCGAGTTTTGGGTAAGTAATCAATTCATTTACCAAAACTGCAACCTTGTTGCGAATATAAAGTACACCATAGAGCCGGATCCCTTAGATTTTTGAGCGAGTATTCAAGTCCCCTTAAAATGGAAGATCTTGAATTTGAAAACAAGTTTTGGGATCCGCTCTACCCTTTTAATTTCATTTTGAAGACTCGAAAACATTTTTAAGAATGTTTGGAGTAATGCTGATTTATAAAATAAATCAGTCCCAATATGAAAGAAATATCTGAATATTATTATTTAAATAATATTCCCATAAAGAATAATTGAGGTAGAAGTTGGAAAACTTATACTTGAAATGAATAGCAAATAATCAAAGATATACTTATACGAAAGTAATATCTTTATTTGAATAATCAAAAATAAGTTTGATTATCGACACCTTATTCTTTAATACAATAAAGAATATTATTAAGTAATAAGCGGAGTCATAATACCTCGAATGAATACTATAAATAATATTCATAAAATAAAGGAGTCATACATCCTCAAATGAATATCCAAGTAATATTCAATAATAATATAAACTGAGTCATAAGCCCTCGAATGAATATTCAAATAATATTCAAATAATAAAATAAACTGAGTCATAAGCCCTCGAATGAATACTCGAATTAATATTCAATTAAGTAAAATAAAGGTATCGAATAAACCTTATTCGATCAATAGTTTTAAAAATTATATCCATATATATATATATGTATATATATATAATATACTCGGGAACATCGACTCTCGGTTTAGAAATATGTTTTCACCTTTTGGGTCCCTATATTAAGGGTATATGCAAATTACCGCTATTCTCTAGCATAGGTATTATCAACTGAATCAACAGATATATATGGAAAGAATACGAAACAGGCATGCATATATATATACCATAGCAGCATGCTTCAATATATTGCAACATTTGCTAATTAACCAACATGCATCTATCGCAAGATAATGCATATACATATATACATCACAACAACAGTTATAACGGGTAGAAAACTTGCCTGAGCGACTGGGGGTTACGAATGGCTCGGGACGAGTCTGGTAACCTATAAACAACAAGTAAGTTGGAATTAAACCAAAGTCACTTGTAAATCTATACTCTAACCAACTCAGACTCTAACGCTCGTTTTGCGCTTACTGATTCTCTTAAGTCACTCGAGTACCCTCGGCTCCACCATTTTTAATAAATTAACCATTACGAGTTTTAAAGCGATTCCTTCGCGAGTGTCTTACCAACTGCCTAACACTCTTACTATAATTGTTTCATACATTAATTAATCCTTTTTTGTCTTTAACCTATGTTTCAAAGTAAGGCGAGGGGAAATATTTCCTTCGCGAAACGCCGTTACTTGAAACGGTCGTTTCTCCTAAACCGTGCATCGGAATCGAACGAACTACATATCAAAACGAAGCTCGTAACACGAGCTATCTAGACATGGCAATGGTCATAATCTAGCGGGGGGTTCTCGGGTCCTAATGTTATGCACAAAAACAGTCTAAAGAAAACCGGACGTTACGACGGCTATATTTACGTGATTTCCCAAATTTAAACCATTCAAAACCAACCACAATTCAACCCCAAATCAATCATACAACCAACATCCCTCCAAACCACATCATAACAGCCCCAACAAATCCACATTAACCATTTATACTTATTCCCCACATGAAATAAAAGCTTTACTTAGGTTCTTTAACTAATTATCAAGATTTATAACTCCAACAATACCACAAAACCAACTAATCTCTACAACTCAACCAAACTTCAAACAATCAAGCATCATGCTTTACATATAGTATATCAAACATATTCATTCCTAATTACTCAAAACTAAAGCTAGGGTTTGTAGTTTATACCTTCCTTGGAGAGTGGAGAATCAAGAAAATGGCTTGGAATCACCCTTAAAGTCCTTATCCAAGCTTAATCTAAACAAATTTTAGTTCTTCAAGTACTAAAATTTAATCTAAACATTTTCCTATAAGCTTAAATTTTAGTTCTTGAAAAACACTATTCACCATCTTCTTCCATGATTTATAGAAAAAGATTGGCTTGGAATTAGAAGCTTAAACTTATAGGAAGTATGTAACTATCCATGGGGAAGCTTAGATAATTACCTTGCTAAATAGTAAGTGGTGGAGCTTGGATCTTCAATTTTTAAGAAAAGAAGCCGAGAGCATGAAGAAGAAAGAGAGATTTTTTTTTGTGTTTTGATGAAAATGATTTGCTTGGCTTGGTTGATTTGGTTTTGTTTTGTTTTTGGTTAATTACCAATTTAACCTTGATTTTGTGTGGTTAAAAATCCACCACATCTCCTTCCTTCCCATATCATGCCTATGTCATATTGTGATGTCATCTTTCCCTCCTTGTCCTCTTCTCATTGGTTGGGTGAAATCACTCTCTCTAATCCCTTTGATTAACTTCCTAATTGTTTGCCTAATGATCGCTGATCTGTTATACGGTTTGCTTAACTTTCGTTTTCGTTTATCGTTTGAGGGTTCATACCCGGGATCTTATTACTTAGGTTCCCTTAACCTTTCTCAATACATTATATTCCTTTTTATGATCCTCTATTATAATCCTTTAATTTAAATTCTTTTATCCTGTTACCTTATACTCAATTCTTTCCGTATCTATTGGATTTCCGGTAAAAATCAAAGTGTTCGGAATTGGATTCTGACGATCTTTGCATACACTTATATACCATATAGGGTACTAATAAAATCTCAGAATATCCATATCAGAACCCCTACATAGTGTGGCATGAAAAGTTTTCTCATTCAGCAAAAACACTATTCATAAGGGTTTCAAAAATTTCCAAAAATTGGGGTTATTACTTCCATTATCCTTACTGGCTGCTCGATGTAGGTCAGGCCTGGTTGTAAATCTACCTGCACGTATTCTATTACATGTCGTGCGTCTGCATGGTACTTCCTTAACATGGACACGTGGAACACGTTGTGTACTTGTTGCAAATTAGGAGGCAAGGCGAGCTCGTAAGCTAGAGGACCTATTTTCCTCAAAATTTTAAAGGGTCCTATGAATCTGGGACTCAGCTTCCCTTTCTTTCCAAATCTCATCACTCATTTCCACGGAGATACCTTCAATAGCACAGAATCTCCTACTGTGTATTCCCTATCCTTCCTGGTCTGGTCGGCGTACTTCTTTTGTTTGTCCTGGGCTGCTACCAGTCTTTTCCTGATGAGTCCTACCATTTCCCTGGTCTGTTGGACTAACTCTGGTCCTAATATCTTGTGTTCTCCAACTTCATCCCAACATAGGGAAAGCGACATCTCCTTCCGTAAAGAGCTTCATACAGGGGCATTCCCATGCTAGCGTGATGGCTATTGTTGTAAGCAAATTCGATCAGGGGTAAGTGGTCATCCCAATTTCCTTTGAAATCAATGGCACATACTCGTAGCATATCTTCTAGGGTCTGAATAGTCCTTTCGCTTTGTCCATCGGTCCGGGGGTGGTAAGCGGTACTCATGTTTAGTTTGGTGCCTACGCATTCCTGGAAGCTTCTCCAAAATCGGGAATTAAATCTCGGCTCTCTATCTGACACTATGGCTACCAGAACGTCGTGTCTAACTACTATTTCTTTCAAGTAAATATCCACCAACTTATCTACAGTGTATCTTTCGTTGATTGGTAGGAAGTGTGCGGACTTGGTCAATCTATCTATGATAACCCATATGGCATCACGATTGGGCTTTGTTCTTGGTAAGCCCATCACAAAATCCATGGATATATGCTCCCATTTCCATTCCGGAATCTCTAGGGGTCGTAATAGTCCACTAGGTCGCTGATGTTCAGCCTTCACTCTCTGGCATGTCAAGCACTTGCTGACCCACTCTGCTACTTCTCTCTTCATGTTAGGCCACCAATAATATTCCTTAAGGTCACGGTACATTTTTTTTACTTCCTGGGTGGATTGAATATCTAGAGTTGTGCCCTTCGTGCAACAACTCATCCTTTAACTCTTGCACATTTGGAATCCAAATTCGGGACGCGTGCCTCATAATCCCTTTCTCATCCTTCTCGCATCTCACTTCTTCACCAGTCAATGTTCCTCTTTCCTCACTCATCTTCTTTTCCTGACATACTCGTATCTTTTCAGTCATCTCCGACACTAGCTTAATCTCAAATAATCCCTCGTTCCCTTACCGGTCATCCTCACGTCAATTTCCATCTTTTCAAATTCTTTAATTAACTCCTCTGATGTCATTATCATCTTGAGTCTTTCCTTCCTACTAAGGGCGTCAGCCACCACGTTGGCTTTACCCGGGTGATACAAAATTTCACAGTCATAGTCTTTTATCAACTCTAACCACCTCCTCTGTCTCATGTTCAGTTCCTTCTGAGTGAAAATAATTTTATAAACAATTTCAATATTTATGAGAATAAATCTTCAATTAAATCACTTTTAAAAGTAAAAACAAAACCATACAATTCAATAATTAATTATACAAATAATCTTCGTACTCAACAAATCACACACAATTAATAATAATGCGACGCACCGCTGATAGAACCATCACATCTTTTATTCATTTAATAATTCCATGATTACACTTATATATCGGATCCGAAAATAGATTACTTAGCCGCTAAATAACTATAAAATATGATACAATTTGATACCAGATTTGGATAATTATCAAAACCGAGCTCCTTATAAAACACCTTACGAGAAAATAATCTAAAATATCCCCTCTCTCGAGAATACTGGTTTTATCGATTTATCGAAATGACAATCGTATCGAAAATTTTGTGCCAGGACTCGTACGGGTCAAACTGTACCCTAGATCGAAAAAGCAAAACATAAAAAATGATCAGAATAATCAGATTAGGTTAGGAAGGAGTTTTCCGAAGAGTTTCGAAGTGTAAAATGCAAAAACAGTTGAAGTTGGACGATTACTGGTTTTATAAAGAAATTTTATAATTACTTAAAAATAATAATTAATACTTCTTTAAGTCCTTGTAAAATATTATAAAGATCCAGCAATTACCTGAAAATATCAAAATTATCAATATTTTATTCTGGATAATTAAAAATTAAAAATATCCTAATTTTATCATATATAAACACCCGAACATCAATATCAATCATCAGATAATTCACCAAAATTCACGTTATAATCACATTATAATTATTTATTGATAAAAATAATTACACGATATATCCCGGATATTACAATTTTTGTACATATTAAGCGTTTTTTTGCAATAGATGTTTAGAAAGAAATCACTACCGAAAATATTGTACAAAATGATTTAGCCTAATTTTAAGGTCGTATACATTGTTATACCACGTTAACTTATTGTAATTATTTGCAGAATATTGGATTACTTATGTAGAAGCCAAATCCTAACAAACTCATATGTAAAGATTACGCAAACTGGATTAATATCAATCGTGTACCTAAATCCATGGCTGACATACTAATCCCTATACATATATGGTTAACATATGATCTATGAGTATTTAAATTGTGTAGCCCTTTAACAATCATTTGTTTATTATTAACCTTTGTGATTGTTGGCATGGAAAATAATATTGCATCAGTTGATAGCACCATGACTGATTGAAGGGTTCGTGTACGTATTACTCGAATGTGGCCTTCATTTTCCTGCATTCAACAATTCCGAGGTGTTAATCTAATTTTTCTAGATTCTGAGGTAATGCCATTCACTTTGTAAAGTAGTAGATATGATCAATGTTTATATAGAAGAGTTTCCAAATGAGCTTATGTTATGCAGGATTGTCATGTCTTTGCATTTGTGAATTGGGTGATTTGGCATGATGTTAGCAATATCATACTTGAAGGAAACGCATATGATATTCACAACTTTATAGTAATGGAGTCTGCAAGACTTTTGAGACCTGTATCTTCTGATAAGATTATTACTTTTGCACATGATACCATTGTCCATCCTGTTCTGTTTGAAGTAAATACCATTCCAAGGCACAAGTTTGAGCATAAAACTATTCCTGGGATTTCTGAACTTGCAATGTCAGTTTCTGAACATGTGCCTCATGTACATGCTATAGGTATATCTTATCACACATTTGTTTTTATTTTAGATCATCCTTTAAAAATTCTATATAATAAACATTTCATAGATATTGTTGGCATGGCTCAAAACATTGAACCAGTAAAGCAAGTTTATACACGATTTCTTGAGAAAAAGTTTCTTCATTTTGAGTTATTTGATGGCAGGTAAGACCATGATTTCACTAATAAATGTAGTATCGATCAGTGTTTTCCAATGTTAATATAATAGTCTATCTTTGTTTCCATATCAGCAACGTGGTTAAGATTTGTGATTGGATCAATTTAATGATGATGTAGCAACGACGCTAGAAGGAAATATTGTGTATCCTCCAATACTGATCTTAACAACAATGAGGACACTAATCCATAATGGTTCAATTTACTTTCAATCTACATATATTACTACAAACTATAATTATTTTTCATGGTGTAAACTAAAGATAATTTCTACATTACTTCTAATAGGTTCACTGCAGATAAGAAGTTCATCATGTTTGCAGATTTATTTCAATATTAATCATCCATCTATTGAAGTGTTGAGGCAAAGGTATAAACACTTTTTGGGTAATGTAAATTATTATTATTGGGAGAGATATAAACATAAATTTGAATTGTATAAACTCTAATGAACATGATGTGTACTACTGTGTTTACATGATACTTGGTGGAGTAGTCTAAATAAACTACTTTTGGCGTGAAGTCTTTACTACGCATTTGCAATCAATTTATTCATAATAAGATTTAGCCAGATTGTATTCTGGAATGTTTGCTATTTTGCATTACACATGAGCTTTTATCATTTTAAAGATGATTATTTTGAGATTTCAGTATTCAGCCAATCTTTCTTTTCTGAATTGAAATAAATTATTATGTAGACTCATATGAATGTTTTATCCATCTGTTATATGTCATTGCCTAATTCAATGTTTACTTATGACATTTAAATATAATGTGACATCTTGCTATTACAAATGGAAATAATATACAAAATAAATGAGACTCTTTTCCATGTAGATTGGAAGACAATGATTTAATTTGAATATAGATAACAACAATGTTCACTTTGATCCAATAATCTTACAAACACTTTTTCCAGAATAACATTGTTACTAATTTATAGTAACGTTGATTACACAATAATGTACTAAAATTCTTCTAATAATCTACTGAAATATTAATCATATATTGCGACTATAATCATCCATTAATATGTAAATTTTAGCAATTGCTTCAATCATTTGATCAGCCTGACCATTCAAATTAGCAAGATGTTCCTTCCACCCATCGCCAAATCTTTGAAAGCCATTCATCATTTCTGCAGCGTTTAGTTTCTCGGTTGTCTCATGACCACGCAGAGAGGTAGACATATCACTTAGAAATCTGAGTGGATTTCCCATATAAGAGGGTGGAATTTCGTCACTGCTTTGGGATGATTCTCCGCATTTTTTCCTTGATCCATTATGAAAAATATCTTTTATGTTGTTGTAAAGGAGAGAGATAAATTTATTTAGCACACTTACCAAAAATTGGTAAAACATGAAAAGAAATAGACATGTAAAGAATACTTTAACTGTTCCTGGAGGCCAACCGAACGAGCAAACACATCAGATTGCCTATTTTCCATGAATGCATACAACTCTGAGAAGAAACATATTGCATCTTCCAAATCAGTGTTGAAATCTGCGTAATTGACAACCAATTTATGCAACTCTTCCATTGCCACATTTTTAATCTCTGACTATCGTTTCCTCTTTGCACTGCGTGAAGTCATTTTTGACGCTATATAAGAGAAGGTATAAGAGAGGGTGTTTCTTTTAATGTGTTTGTATGTGTGAGGTCATTTACCTTTCCCTTATATAAGCACCAAACGTTGATCAGTCTGCATATTCTATAATGTGCAGTTAAATAACTACAAGTTAGTTACCAAAAACTTTGGTAACTGCAAGTCTCTATATCTCTCATCATAAGCATTGATCTGGGAGTGAGTCTTTGACAACCAATATTCTCTCCCCAAATCATTCCAAATACTCCCAAATGTACGAATTTATTACCAAATGCAAAAAGGTTCAAATATGAAACACAAAAAGACTTTTATAAAGAAACATATTCCAGGAATTTCCATGAATACTATCACTCAAAGTACCATGACACAAATGTATAAATCATCCGTATTTTATTGATATCATACAAAGAAAATATTAAGTGCTTATGATATTACATCGAAACTATCATTAATCTCAATTACTTTTTCAAACATGAAGGAAATATGAAATCTTCAAAGCAGAAAGTTCCATAAAAATTACGAAGATAATTCATGCATTCCGTATCATAAACAAAAATCTGAAAGTTTGAATTACCCAAATATTTAAAAAACATAATAAAACCCTCACGTACATCGTACTTCCGTAAAAACTGGTTCATCCCATAAATCTTCTTCTCCGCAAAACAAAATTCAAATTTTTCACTGATTCCACCACCGAGAAAGATCTTTACGTTATTGGTAAGTTTTTTACCATGATGACAGTAAAACACATGTGGTACTTCCTGCATAGTAAGGTTATTAATTACGGCAAGACCTCATTTTAGTGATTGACTTTTTATGAAACAAAAACAAAATACAAATATACCAGTGCCCCGAACTCTAACGTATGATCTGTAATAACCTTAAAAAACTTGCCATAATGTTGAACATCATCTGCCTCATTTTTTTAAAATTAAACATGGGAAACAATTTCAAAATCTCATGTTTTTAATCAGAAACTGTTAATCACAAGATACCTCCATAAGTTCCCTCTTTTGGAATGACAGATTCATCAAAAACACATATTTTAAACTTCAATGCTTCGGTAGTCTGCTGGAAAGCAATGGTATCACCAATTTTAATTTTTGCATCTTCAATAAACCAATTCCACTCCTTAGTAAACAATACTGTGTCATGAACCCACTTTACATGGATAGGCCATTCTTATCTTCAAAATAAGATGTAATGACATGAGACTTTTCACATAACCCAATTTTATCGCAAATATCTGAATTGACAACCTAGACGGTACAAAAGTATTAAGGCCAGCGCAATAAAATAACCAAAATATTTTAAAATAAATATCTAAATATTTACGTCTATTTGTTAATTCTGTAAATGATGTGCCCAACAAATGTTTTCCTTGAATAAGTATATGATGAACATTGCAAAAATTAGTTGTAGCATTATAAGAGAAAGTGGCACTGAGTCTTTTTAGATTGGTATCAGTCCACATCAAGTCAGAATCCCATGCAACTTCTGTATATTTCATTTCCACCGCATACAGATTATATACTTAAAAATTGAAGTGCGCTCCTCCTTCATTTTTTAGTAGAACCATATGGTAGGGCTTCATTAAGTAGAAAGACATCATATCAGAAAAATCTTTGATGCTCTTAGAGTTTCTCGAATATTTTCCCGTCCAAACAATATTCAAGGGTCCTAACAACTTAACTTCAGCAGGGAGGTGACTACCATAGTTTAAATATGGCAATGGAAAAAACTGCATAATTTGAACAAAATAAGCAAAACAAATTCTCTAATATATATATATAACAATTACAATAATAATTATAATTATCACATAATGAGCAATTGAATTTTAACAAAGTACAGAGATACATGCTAATACATACCAATTCCCTCTTTCTGTAAAAATCACCCATATTTGTACAAACAATACATATGTGAACTTCTTTTAGATCCATTTCTGCATCAATTTACATTCAATGATCAATCTAACATCAAATTCTTATTCTAACAATGACTAAATTATAATGGAATTGAACAACTTACCTCTATCAGAATGAGTACCCTCGATGAAATGCTATGGATTAGTGATAAATGGATTTAATATCCACTTAGAATACTTTATTACAAGCTTAAATTGGTGTTTTGGACTCAAGTTGTTGGTATTTTGATGTGTTTTTGTGTTATTGCATTTCAGGTATCAGTTATATAAAGAAAAGAGCTTTTAAAGGAAATATAATAAAAAGTGATCATATTTGGAAGCCAGGGCCATTGTCAAGTTGTAGAGAATCTCGTTAGCTTCACGTGGACAGTTGAATCCCCTAATTTTGACGAGTAGAACTCAAGTTATGGCCAAAACAAGATTCACCAGAAATTTTTCCAGACAGGAGCTGAGCACCCGCCCAGGAGAGCTGAGCGCCCGTCCAGAGAGCTGAGCGGCCGCCCAAGGCGCAGCTGGTCGCTGATTTCGCTGAAAAAACCTTTTTTGAGTGGAATTTGACGATTTTAAGGGTCCAGGTCCACTAGGGGCGTATATATACTTAAAAAAAAGGTTTTCATCATCCGGGAAGATTGGGATACCTAGGATAAGACATAGAAGCACCGAACAACTCTGAAAAAGAAGATCTTGTTTTCAATTTGTGATTCTTTGAATTAGTTATAACTTTGGATGCTCGTTTTCATTCTTGTTGAACCTAGATCTCGTTTATTCGTACTTTAATTATTATTCAGTTTATTAAGACCTTATTTATACCATGCTTTCATTGGAACCCATGGTGACGATGAGTTCAATTATGGGCTAATCGTTATCATGGGATTCTAGCGGATTTACTTATGGATTTCAATAATTAAATTATTTCGGTATCTTGGTGTGTGGTGATTGATTGATATCCTAGTATTGGTTGTGCTTATTCGTCTTATGTGCGTAGAAAACATATAAGATAGCGTGTTAATCTCTATTGAAGCGACAATGAATATAGAGGTTTAGAACTTGCCATGCTAGCATAGGTTCATGTATGTGTATGTATGAATCATAGGTAACTCTAACCGTTTTACTTGCCCTATGTAATCAAGATAGAGAACTTATGCTTAAACCGTTATGTTGTCAAATTCTATAGACATATAGGGTCTCAATGTAATTGGTGCCTATTCAGCTTCTATCTCTTTTGTGGATGTCTGGTAGAATGGTACTTGTGCAATGAAAGTTGGCGTTTATCAGTTTACTGTTATCTGATTAGTGTCATCACCATCACATGCTAAGGTTAAGAACAATAAGGCTATTGAATGAAGTATTTAATGAAGTTAGAATCCCATGTTTGTCATATATAGTAATTCAATCTCAATTCTCTTAGTTAATGTTATTTAGTATAATCTCTTGGTTTAATAAAAACCCTATTTGTTATTCATCTTAGCATTGAGCGATAACCATACATTGTTGCATATGTGCATAAATTGAACTTAACCTAAACCAGTCTCTGTGGGAACGAATTTGATTTATATCTTATACTACTTGTGAACGCGTATACATGCGTGAATATTAGCACGTATTTTCGCCCTAACAAGTTTTTGGCGCTGCTGCCGAGGACTCGGTGTTAATTTTTAGTTTATGTGCTTGTCATCAGTGGTCGTTAAAGTTCACTGACTCGGATTCTTTTACTTTCACGGATTATTTGTTTGTGTTTCAGGTACTTATTACAATGGGAGATCCAGCAGCACGAACGAAAGCCTTGATGGATTTTTCTCAACCCAAGATCAATGACATTCAACCTAGCATTATCCGGCAAGCTATCACAGCTAATACCTTTGAGATCAAGCCTGGCATAATTCAATGGGTGCAGAATTCAATCCAGTTTGGGGGTTCTCCAACTGAAGATCCCAATATGCATATTAGGGACTTTATTGAGATCTGTGACACCTTCAAGTTCAACGGTGTTTCTGAAGATGCTGTAAAGCTGAGACTGTTCCCATTCTCTCTGAGGGACAAGGCTAAGAGCTGATTACACTCTCTACCAGCTGGTTCGATTACTACTTGGGAAGATCTTGCTCAGAAGTTTCTTACTAAATTTTTCCCTATGGCGAAGACAGCTGGAATCAGGAATGCTCTTACTCAATTTGCGCAGCAATCAGGAGAATCTTTATATGAAGCTTGGGAGCGCTACAAGGAGATGCTTAGGAAGTGTCCTCATCATGAAATGCTTGATTGGATGATCAACAATTGTTTTTACAATGGGTTGGGAGCACAATCCAGACCCATGCTCATGCAGCATCAGGTGGAGCATTATGGGCAAATAGCTATGAGGAAGCTTATGATCTAATTGAACTGATGACTGCTAATGAATATCAGTATCCAACCCAGAGATGTCCACAGGGCAAGGTAGCAGGAGTTCTTGAAGTGGATACAGCTACGGCTATCACTACTCAACTAAAGGCATTGTCTATGAAGATCGATTCTCTGGCTAACTATGGTGTTAAGCAGATAACCGGTATTTGTGAGCTGTGTGCAGGTCCGCATGCTACAGAGCAATGCGCTATATCTAGTGACTCAGCTCAGTTTGTGAGCAACTTTCAGAGATTGTAGCAGCCAGTTCCTGCCACTTATCATCCTAACTTCAGCTGGAGCAACAATCAGAATGCGATGCAATAACCATTCCAGCAGTTTGGAAATAAGCTATTCAACCCTCTTGGTGTTCAACAACAACTCCAACTTCAACAACAAACTCATGATGTAGCTCTATCTTCGAATGAAAAATCTGAATTGGAGGAGTTGAGGCTTATGTGCAAAAACCAGGCTCTTATATGCCAAAGCCAGGCTGTTTCTATCCAGAATCTGGAGAACCAAATAGGGCAAATTGCTAACAACTTATTGAATCGACCACCATGAACGCTTCCTAGTGATACAAAAGCCAATCCAGGAAAGATGGAAGTTGAAGAACAGGTGAACTCCATCACCTTAAGGTCTGGAAAGGTTGCAAGCCCCCAAATTCAGCAAGACGAAGAGCCTGAAAAGTCTCAAGTTCCAGAATCTGAAGTTTTGGCTGAAGAAGATGTACAGAAGGAAGTAGCGGTGGAAGCAAGGAAGACTACTGTGGAACACACTCCTCCTGAGGGTAATACAGGGGATAAACAGATCTATCCTCCACCTCCTTCTCCTAAGAGGCTGCAGAAGAAAAAGTTGGATTAGCAGTTTGAGAAGTTTTTGGAGGTGTTCAAGAAACTTCATATCAACATACCTTTCGCTGAAGCTCTTGAACAGATGCCTAGCTATGCGAGGTTTATGAAAGGTATTCTCTCTCGGAAAGTGAAGCTCGATGACTTAGAGACAGTTGCTCTAACAGAGGAATGCAGTGATGTGCTGCAACAGAAGTTGCCTCCGAAGCTTAAAGATCCTGGAAGCTTCACTATTCCTTGTACCATCGGAAACTTGTCATTCGACAAGTGTTTATGTGATTTAGGAGATATCATCAATCTGATGCCCTTATCTATCTTCAAGAAGCTTGGTCTGCCTGATCCGAAACCAACATACATGTCATTGTAACTAGCTGACCATTCCATCGCTTATCCACGAGGTATAGTGGAGGATGTCTTGGTCAAGATGGATAAACTCATCTTTCCTGCTTACATTGTAATTCTTGATTTCGAGGAAGATAAGAAGATTCCCATTATCTTGGGAAGACCATTCTTGGCTACAGGCCGAACTATGATCGATGTGCAAAAAGGAGAGATTTCGATGAAGGTTTACGATCAAAAGATCACTTTTAATGTGTTCAAGGAAATAAAGTTACCCACAGCTAAAGAGGAGTGCTTTAAAGTAGAGCAACTGCGGGTTTTGAATGCACCTCCGTGGAAGAGGAAGTTGGATATGCCATTCGATTCTCTTGGGTTAGCAGAGCTGAAAATTTCTCAGGAGCGTTTTGAACCATTTATTCAAGAAGCTCCCACACTTGAGCTCAACCCTCTTCCAGATCACTTGAGTTATGCATTCTTAGGTGCACCCCCGACAAGGGGTTGAGATATATTTTTGATGATATAGAGGATGGCTGAACGGATCCTCTCATGCCTTTAGAGGGTTCTTTTCATGTGCCATAGGCAGTTGATAGGACTGGTGTTGGTGATTCCCAGTATAGAAGATTGACTAGGCGTATGGAGGCCATGCATGTCATCCACCGATATTTTGCTAAAGATTTGACACACACTTTCGGTACTGTTGTCCGAGACAATAGTGGCGAGGTTGATTGGCCACCTGATCTTCCACCCGATGAGGGTGACTCTCCCGCTAACTAGGTATGCCTGAAATCCTTATTATTACCTTCAATGAGGACATTGAAAATTTTAAGTTTGGGGGTGATAATGTAAGGATTAGTAGTGTGTGTCCATATAGATTCATATAGATTCATATTGCATGTTTAGTTGTAGTTCATTCATATTTTTGCATGATTGTTCACATAGGACATATTTGTTGTTTTTATGTGATTTCATATAGTTGCATTTGCATGCATATTTAGCATGATCCCTTAAGATGAACTATGATATTTGATAAGTTGATGTTGATTTGAGTGTGGTGATGATGAATAGAGGGATGTTTAAGTCCTAATGAATTGATTTGCATGCCAGAAACAAATATTTTCACAAAGTCTTATAGGGTTGCTTTTGATCTAGATCATGATCATACTTGTTTGTTGTTGAGATTTAATCACTTGGTTATATTTAGAATTTATGATATTCTCTTAATGACGTAAAAATGCTGATTTTTTTTATCTGGAGAAAAACTTGGATTTCATTGCTAGTTGTTGTAAGGCTAGGTGTCAAATGGCTAGTAGCCGACTCATATTTTTATAAGTAGTCTAGGGTTGAATGAGATGGAGTGAAACGCACTCATTCAGAAATTATTGAAAAAAAAAGAAAAGAAAAAAAAAGAAAAAAAAAGAAGAAAAAAAAAAGAAAAAAAAAAGAAAGAAAAAAGTATGTGTTTATGCGTAATTGATCAAGAGTGAGCTCTTTAATACTCGAGTTATTAAGTTCTAGGGGACTTTGTGCCTAGTGACCTAAGGCTTTTATAGTCTGGGATCCGCTAACCTAACGTTCGCTACATGGGTATTATTGCATAAGTTTTTTGGGATCTCATTCCTTGCACGGTCAAATAAGCATCTTTGCTATGTGTTCAATAATAGTGTGAATCCTTGTATAACTCTAGTAGAAAGGAGGTGTTGTGAGTCATAATGTGTTTATTGTCTATTCTGTTTATAAACTTTTGATTGTTTCGATGATATATAAGTTATGGTTATTGATCTAGTATCGAGAGATATCTGTTAAACATTCCACACATGCACGTTACTAGTTTGTGAGTTGGTTTGTGGGATTTATTCGAACTCTGTTTTAAGTCATTGCATTCTTAGAGGCATTGGCTTATTCATTTGGTTATGGTTATTCTGAGGGGATCAATTGCATTATCATTTAGTTGCATTCACGTAGTTGCATTCATGCATTAGGTTTGTTTTGTAGTTTTGAGTCTGTTTATGCTTGAGGACAAGCATCGATTCAAGTTTGGGTGTGTGATAAGTGGATTTTATATCCACTTGGAATGCTTTATTACAAGCTTAAATTGGTGTTTTGGACTCAAGTTGTTGGTATTTTGATGTGTTTTTGTGTTATTGCATTTCAGGTATCAGTTATATGAAGAAAAGAGATTTTAAAGGAAATATGATAAAATTGTTCAGATTTGGAAGCCAATGCCATTTTCAAGTTGTAGAGAATCTCGTTAGCTTCGCGTGGACAGTTGAATCGCCTAATTCTGACGAGTAGAACTCAAGTTATGGCCAAAACAAGATTCATCAGAATTTTTCCAGACAGGAGCTGAGCGCCCGCCCAGGAAAGCTGAGCGCCCGCCCAGGAGAGCTGAGCGGACGCCCAGAGAGCTAAGCGGCCGCCTAGAGGGATGAGCTCCTGCCCGGAGAGCTAAGCGGCCGCCCAAGGCGCGGCTGGTCGCTGATTTCGCTGAAAAAACCTTTTTTTGGGTGGAATTTGACGATTTTAAGGGTTTAGGTCCACTAGGGGCGTTTATATACTTAAAAAAAGGGTTTTCATCATCTGGGAAGATTGGGATACCAAGGAGAAGACCTAGAAGCACAGAACAACTCCGAAAAAGAAGATCTTATATTCAACTTGTGATTCTTTGAATTAGTTGTAACTTTGAATGCTCGTTTTCGTTCTTGTTGAACCTAGATCTCGTTTATTCGTACTTTAATTATTATTCAGTTTATTAAGACCTTGTTTATACCATGCTTTCATTGGAACCCATGGTGACGATGAGTTTAATTATGGGATAATCGTTATCATGGGATTCTAGCAGATTTACTTATGGATTTCAAAAATTAAATTATTTCGATATCTTGGTGTGTGGTGATTGATTGATATCCTAGTATTGGTTGTGCTTATTCATTTTATGTGCGTAGCTAACATATAAGATAACGTTTTAATATCTATTGAAGTGACAGTGAATATAGAGGTTTAGAACTTACCATGCTAGCATAGGTTCATGTATGTGTATGCATGATTCGTAGGTAACTTTAACCGTTTTACTTGCCATATGTAATCAAGATAGATAACTTATGCTTAAACCGTTATGTTGTAAAATTCTATAGACATATAGGGTCTCAATATAATTGGTGCCTATTCAGCTTCTATCTCTTTTATGGATGTCTGGTAGAATGGTACTCGTGCAACGAAAGTTGGCGTTTATCAGTTTAGTGTTATCTGATTAGTGTCATCACCATCACATGCTAAGGTTAAGAACAATAAGGCTATTGAATGAAGTATTTAATGAAGTTAGAATCCCATATTTGTCATATATAGTAATTCAATCTCAATTCTCTTAGTTAATGTTATTTAGTATAATCTCTTAGTTTAATAAAAACCCAATTTGTTATTCGTCTTAGCATTGAGCGATAACCATACATTGTTGCATAGGTGCATAAATTGAAATTAACCTAAACCTGTCTCTGTGGGAACGAATCTGATTTATATCTTATACTACTTGCGAACGCGTATACTTGCGTGAATATTAGCGCGTATTTTCGCCCTAACAATTAGTTATAGTAGTGAATGCAGTACTTCAAGCTCTAACCATAAATTCGTTGAATCAACTTCAAATTGAAAGAGAGAGTGTATAAATTGTAAGTCGAGTTTTGTTTACATATGCTGATTTACTTTTTCTTTTTATTTTTGGAATATATTTGTGTATTATTCAAGTATTTTGTCCATCCTAAAAATATACTTATATATGTTAAATTGGCATTTTACTTTTCCTTATAAATTATATGGAAATATATATGCTCTATTAACATATTTTTATTAAAATTAAATAATTCTATAATAATGTTTTATATCAAAACAATACATATGTTTAAAAAAATTTTACTAACTTGCCGCTCTATGTACTTTTTTAGATGCAGAATACGTGATGTCATCAAAGAATGAATGTGACGTTGTATTGTATCTATACCTTTTTTCATAAAATTAAATCACATTAATTAATTTTGGTATTGTCTAAACTATTCATGACAATATTATTTGACAAACTTTTACCTAAACTCGACACCATTATTTTTCAGCAAAAAATGAACTATTCAACTTATAAAAAAAATGGTAAAATAATTTGGTGCGAATCATAAAAATTAATAAAATATATTTTTTTTGTCGGCACGCGTAGCACGCGGGCAAAGGTCCCTAGTATACCTTAATTGCTTCTAATATTATAATATAATTTTTTTAAATCATAAAAAGTATTGTATATTTTAAAATTATATATAAAAAAATCGGTTTTTTAATCAGGCCTTTCAAAAAACCCGGGTTTTTATCCGGACCAAACAAGGCTTTTATCCAGGCTTTTTTAGATTCAGGTTTTTATCCAAGCTTTTCGGACTTCGGGCCGGGCCGGATTTTCGAGAAAAATGAGGTCCATTTAAGGCCCGCGGACCGGACCGGGCCGTGCTTTTTTCCGAATCAGGCTTTTCGGAATTTTTTCCGGACCGGATTTCGGGTTTCGGATTCTTTGAACATCTCTGCTTCCAACAACCGTATAAAACCTTAAAATTTTCGAAAGCAACAAGAACGCAGAATATTTTACTGTTAATATGTGTACTACATATTTATGACCCATATTCTTACCCACGCATCAAAAATTAATATTAACCCACCGAAATTAATTGATGAGTTGAAACATAAAAGTGAGATTTATAATGAATAGGCCATGAAACGCAACTTACATTGTTAACAACAAAAATACAAATCTCCAGCAAGAATAAGAAAGAGTGCTTGTAGAACACAGAAAGCACATGTAACTCAAACAAAGATAGAAAATAGATTTTTTTTGCTAGTAAAAAGAGAAAACTCTAAGAATGCACATGTAATAAACTCTATTTCATAGATAAGATATTCATTTCAAATATTTAATTTTAACAATGTTACCGTACTTACTGTTTCAAGAAACTCGTACGTACCATTTAAAGAGAAGACAATATATGCACTTGATAAAACTAAATTGCTTTTAAAATTTCAAAAATATGACTTACATATTCGACTTCTCATCCCCCTCATGAAATAGGCCTTAAAAGGATAATATATATGTCGACAATGTGATTGCCCTACCGGCTCCGGCTATTAAAATAGGGTCTTTATCGACCACAATTTTGATCATAATAAGGTCTAAATCGGTTGGTATTCAAAAATAATGGTCATGACCATAATGATCGGATTATTTTTAATCGTTATTTATTTTTTGATCGAATTTTACGTTAACTGGCCGGGATTGCTGTCACGTGTTGAAACCATCTTACGTGTCGTGGCCCACGACCTGGCATATCAGTGCCACGTGACAGTGGGCCCATAGACACGTGGCTTTGTACCTCACTTTAGTACATGAATTCCCACCGGTTATTAGGATGGTCTTTCGGTCGTTGTTGATAACTCCTGGTAGCGGGGCCGCTCCTTCGACGCCGTCCTGGATCCTTCGCCGCTGTAGAGGTGTAGCTGTGGTTGGGTTCCTACAAAATAACACCGAAAGGGGGGTTGGAGTCCCGCGGCGCCTCAGGCGTCAGAGTAAGAACTAGCTTTTTGGGAAGAAGAAGATAAATATAAATGTAAGGTGGCTGTGTGTGTATGCAAGTGTGAGAGAGTGATTAACCCAAAAACCTCACCTTCTTGGTCTATTTATAGCCCAAGGGTAGGGTTTCGGGGTTGGTACCTTTAGATCATAGCCATTGGCTTTGGGAGCGAAGGACACCTGGCTGGAGTGGATGCTTTACACGTGTCAGCGCGGGACTGGCTGAGGAATGTTCTGAGGATCCTCTGACACATGCCCTGATTATTCCCATAATTGATGTGTGACAGTTGTCCCCATCATGTGCCAGGGCCAACGTCTCACGTGCTGGGATCCACCAAGGTTAGACTTGCGGGACTGAGCTGGTTAGGAGTGGTAGTGCGCGGGACTACTCCTTCCAGGAGCTGCGTGGGGTTAGGGGCCTAGGAGTAGCCCTCCCAGGAGTTATATGGAGTTAAGAGTTTAGGAGTAGTCCTTCTAGGAGCTATATAGAGTTGGAAGCCTAGGAATAGTCCTCTCAGGAGCCATATGTACTATTAGTTATATATCTATTACGACCATATGAGGTCAATGTAGTTGTTCAGTATATGAAACCATTGAATTCATAGTTATCAATCTATAATTGTTTTTTTGGTAAAATCTAATAACAATCAATTTATACCGATAGTTTCTAAAGAATGCAATCATTTTTCTTAAGAATATTATCAGTATTTTTTGAATCCGATTGGTATTAATATCCAGAAATGATTCCATTTGGTCGTTATTATTATAGTTCGGTAGAATTCTCTACAAAAAAAATTCCACCCTATGCAATTAGGTCTCCCGTACACAAAGACATATGGTATGAATAAAAAATACAATATAATAAGATTCAACAGTATAAACACCATTAACATTCAACAAAAATAATATATATACAACCAAATGTTTCACCAACTACATTTGATCTACATTTGATAATTGTACGTTCAATAAATAACTAAATCAACAACTAAATATTTCAGGTAAATCAAATATATACGTGCGGATTTAAACTAACTGTTTAAATGAAAGCATAATAAATCAACAACTGAATTTTATTAATGGAAAGGTTTGGTCCGTATTAGGTGGTCAGACCCCATTTCTTTTAGTGTCCACACATGAACATTTTTAAAATTGAACATTTTTAAATTCGTAACGTAATAAAACGGTTTACAATTTTACAACAGTAATAATGTAATTTTTAAATTACCAATTAATTTAAAATCTTAAATTGCTAGATAAAATAACTAATCATTCCTTAAGTAGTCAATCACTTTTAGTGTGGGAAAAATGAACCGGTCACTCGTTTATTAAAAAACTAGCACTCTCGGTCATACTTGATGTCAGGAGAAATTACCAGTCACTCACTTTAAAATCAGTGCCAGAGTAAGAATTATCACTCGCCCATCACTCTAAAAGTTAAAAGAAACACCAGAATCCAATAATATAATATAATTTTAATTTTATCAAAAACAAATATATATTTAAATACTCCTAAAACCGAGGTATGAAACCCTACAATATCATATTAACTAATCGGCTTTAAAATATTAAGATGTCACTATATCACTCCTGAATAATATAAACACATCAACATGTACGTGATTTAATTAGTATTACAAACATATAAACACTGACTGATGTGCTATTTTTTGACACCACATTGAGGTGTGCAAAAACAGCACGTAAAGTACTTTTGCACCTTGGTATACCTAAAAAGTTAAATATCACGTACCAGCGCAACTAAGGTTACATGATGCTCTTACAAACGGTGTTTCCGGGGAGACAGGAGAAAAGTATAGAAACTGAAACCGAGTTAATTTGCTTTCTTTTCTAATCTTTCTAATTAGTTTTTAAATAATTTAGTGTATATATGGTATAAAAAAACACTATTTTTTAATAAAAAAAATTAACTTTAGAGAATGATTTGAAAATTCACAAAGAATTGTTTGGAGCAATATTTTCAATAAATATTTACATTTGAAATAAACTTTCTTATTCAAACTTAAGAAATATGGGTAGAATTTGAAAATTTTGTGTTGCAAAATACATCAGCAAGTAGTACAAGTTTTCTTTTGATTTTCTGCAAAATGGATAGAGTCGATAGTCTACATAGTAAACAAGCAATAATGCCCCTTTAATTTTCTTAACTAATTATTATTCGTCGACCCAGATCACGGGACAACAGTTTGAATATCTTACAAAAGTGTCGGTCACATCATTATAGAATTAAGGAATGAAATTGTATTGTCGACATCTTATAAAGTTCAACAAATGTATAGACGGTAGTAACGTTTTGGACCGATCTTAATCAAACGAGTGGATTTGTTTCTCTCAATGAAGTAGACATTTTTAACTCCTAGCAATTTCCAATTTGTCTTTACTTTTAATTGCGCACACATCACTTCCATCACACAACATGATTTAATAGATGGTTTTGTACCTTTTGTCTGAGGTTTTTTTTGTTAAATTATAACTTAAACCTCAAAATTAATGTACATTTACATTCTTGAATAAAAAAATCATCAACATTTGATATCTACCAAATATAAATCATTGTTCTCGCTAAAAAATTTAAATTATTAAATGTTACATTACAGAAAATTATTTATTATCTCCAAAAATTTATAGTCAATTTTTAGTTAAACACATTAACCTCTCTTCAATACACTTAATACATATTTGTCAAATTTATTTTGTCTCACCCAATACCTAACATTGAGGAGTATTTGTTGGATCAAGGGTCAAGAACATATTCAATATATAAGGGATTTCTTTAAAAATTTATGGATATACTTTAAGGTTGAAGTTAAGCCTAGGTTTTTAACTCCCTCTTCATTTCATCTTCATTCCTCATTTGTCTTTTTCCTTCAAAACAATCATTTATGTGAATGATCGAACCTTGAAGGACTTCCAGCTGACAAAAAAAATCCCTTGAAAGGACTAAGTTGTTAAGTAATCGGAAAAGATTTATTTGATGTTCACAAATCTCATTATACTGAGCTTAGTCGTGAAGCTCAACATCATGGGGGAGTTTAGTTTATGATTAATGAGCTCAGACTGAGTTGATGGAAATTAGGACCTCTAAATAGCGTTGAAGTTCTATCGGATATATATGTACACAGAATATAGCACTGCTGCAGGAACGCGATCCAAAAACTCACTTAATACCTTACCGTAGATCTACTGTAGTATGATCACTAATTAATTAACTTGATACTTTTTACAAGGTATAGAATCTGAGTTATACATGTATATGTGTGTATCTTCAATTCAAAACATTCAGTCCTTGGTTTGAGGGAAAGAAAAAACATTATACGCGCTTTACATGTATCAAATCTGCAACAACTTGAACTCATCAGCACATTGAAGGTGTTCTTGTCATCAACCTTAGTCGCTTGCACGATTGAGCAAACATTCTAAAAAAATGTCAAAACAAACAATGATCAGTTCATTACTAACAAATCCATAATTTTAAGTATATATATCTGGTTAAAAAGCTCTCATCCACTATAATAAACAGAGTGATTTTCGACGTTCATGAATCCGATCGAATAAAGTATATGGTGCTCAGACTAGTATTGACTATTGAGGGTAGGAAAAATTAAAATTTGGGACCATGTTAATTTCAAGTTACTAGTTTGTGTTAAAAGTAGGACTTGGTTGAATCTTATATATTACTCCCTCCGTCCCTCAAATTAAAATTTGGGACCATGTTAATTTCAAGTTACTAGTTTGTGTTAAAAGTAGGACTTGGTTGAATCTTATGTATTACTCCCTCCGTCCCTCTTTAAGAAAAATGATAAAGTAGTGAAGAAAAGTTGAAAAAAATGAGTAAAATAGTGGGACCGATTAATATTATATGTATAAAATGGGTATAGTGGAGGAAAATAATGGATTTAGTTAATTTAAAAATTATAAAAATTTTACTATTTTTGAAAAAATTTGAAATATAAACAATTGGAAGGGACATCCAAAAATGAAAGTGTAAACAAATGGGAGTGACAAAGGAGTATATATTTTGTATCAAACCTAGCTAACCCTAGGACATAGTATGGTGACCCGTGACCCTGTATATACATGTTTTTAAATTTTAATTTTTGTAGAAATATAAGTTAAGTGCTTATTAATTGTGACTTACTTCCATGGAACATCTCCAAGTAACATCCAGTCACCATCTATATCTTCATACGTTGGTACATACTCGACCGTCCCATTAACAATATCCACCAGCTTCTTCTCATTACTTTGAGTAAGAAAACCAAACAACTCTTGGAGCGCACTCAACAACTGATCATAGCTATTATAGCTTTGTAAATCAACTTTTCTCAAATAAGGAGCTCCATCCACCGCCACTTTCACGTATCTCCGACTCAGTGTAATGCTCATACGATGCTCCTTCACTGGCGGCCATCCCACCACCATAGCCTTGTTGTTTTTTGTTGTTGCCTTGGAAAACGATCGTTTCGTGCCACGTGATTCTCCGGGCAACCCTAGTGTCAGCTCAGTTTCTTCGTAATTCATGTTAACTGTGGTGACTGATACAGGTGACATAGATTTTAATTTTTAATGAAATAACAAGTTGTAGTACAACGTTAGTATGGAGAAAGTGTGACAGCTGGGAACTTGTTTGGGGGGGGTAGTGAACTATGCTAAAACAATTTGTGCAAGTATATATTTATACAAGCTGGAAGGGTTAGATGGCCGGGAGATATGATGACCATCTAGACACGTATCTCCCTGTCACCCGCTAGCTAATCTTAATTAAACTTATGCGTGCATGTGTTTCCAAAGTCGGGACCACGATATATGCACATAACACATATCTCCATGTATTATATTACCTCCGGTGTAGAATTTTTTTAACTTTGAAATAGTTAAGTTGATTAAAATTTAAGGGATTTCCGGGCCCGAGATTGCCTTGGAAATTTTATGAAATTAAAAAAAAAGTGTAGTATAAAAGGTATTTTTGTGATTACAGAAGGTTGTGTTTATATTTACATGTTAGTTATTAAAATTTGATTTTTTTTAAAAAAATATTCAAATTCAAAAATATTTTTATAAAAATACTTTCATTTTTTAAAAAAATTGGCAAAGAAAATTTTTTATTTGAAAAATTACTATGTTTTAAAAAAAATTGCAAAAATAAGATTGTTTGCAACTCGATTTAACTAGATACAATTTTCGACGAGTTTCTGCAATATCGTACAGCCTCAAATACAACCCAAAAAAATAGATTAGTTGCATGTCTCATTGATATTGGTTGCTTCCGTATTTTTGTAAAAAAAATCAGACGGTAGTAAAATTGCAAAAAAAAATTGAAATATTAGTATTTTTGGTAATTTCTTACATTGTAAAATGGTTTAACCTCCACTGCTAGAAATATTACATTAACATCGATTATTAACTTATATCTTATAATTTTTTAAACCGACATTTTCAAATGCGTAGAGGAAGTTCATGGTCTATAATATCAGTTTTTAGTTGATGTTAATGGTCAAGATATATATAGATATCAGTTTACCGGTATATAACAAAATTAAATGAGATATAGCACATTATTTTTTTTGCAACCGATGTAAACCGATGTTGAAACTCTGAGAGACATCGATTTCCATTTAGTTAAATGATGAAATATATATTGTTAGGTGCATGACATGCCTATACCATCATAATAAATCTACTCAAGTTACAATGTAAAATTACATGTCCGAATGAATTCAATCATTTGGATTAGGAATAGGTTCTTTGTGTACAAGTCTTGTTTGCCTTCCAGACAATTCATAATGCTATAAGAGCTTAGCGATTTTATGCAACAAATCTGTATATAATTGATATATAATAAATTAATTTGGAAGAAATTCAATGAAGATTGTTCAAACAGCAAATTGAAGGAATGAGACTCTCGGTTTGCAGGAATGTCTCTAAGTCAAATATCGTGAATTCTAAAAGAGACATGTAGTGAATTCCATCAGAGTCAAGTAGTAAAGTCCAGCTCACAGCTATATTGTGAAGTTTAAATTAGGTCTTTCTCGAGAAGTTCACATTTCTTCAAAGTCAGAGAAGTTTAACTATGTGCTACATCGTGATGTCAAGAAAGATGATATATCGTGAAGTCCAGAGTTAATCTTAATCGAGAAGTCCAAAGTGAACGGTTGAAGTTAAGTAAAAGCAGAGTTCGCGATATTTTTACTGAGCCAATTTACAACAAGACAAATGAAGGTACATATTACCATAATTGAAAAAACAGAATCACACAACATATGATGGATGAAGGTGGTTCATGTACATGTGTCAAGCTTACATCTATACCTGAAGAGAAAAGAAGAAGAAACACACATCAAAATATGAAGAGCGTATGAAAGAATAAAGTGATCCTAAAAAATTTGCAACATTTAGCCATGCGGAATAAGACATCTTAATGTAAATGGGTGTGCACACTTTCTATTACATTATTTTATTTATATGGCGCACATCCCATATTTACCTCGTCAAAAATATAGAGAATATTTTCTTGTAATATCTTTTCTCTCTATGTAAGCTAAAACTCGAGAATTTGTTCTTAAATATAAGTCAAGAAAAACACTATCGTTTTTCTTGGAGATGTAACAATAATTTCTTTATATCTTATATAAAATAATTTGATCCTAATATCTCTGTATTTTACATGCTTTATTTTGTTTCTTTTCAAATCGAGTTTTAGTTTCAAAATAGTTCAAAAAGTTTTTGAATTAGTAATTCACCCCGCTTAATTTTGAGATCCTTTTTTATGGACATATATGTTAAACGTATCGTTATCCTTTACAAAATTCGATGTGTTTTGTTATTTTAGACATTATTTTTGATGATTAACTATTTTTAATATACTTTAACACATAAGCTTTACCATAACCTTGTAACGTCGATTTTGCTCAATAACTATATTTCATTAAATATCAAATTTACTGCAAGGTCAAAATTGCAATCCAAGAAATCTAACATTTTAACCCAAAAATATCCAGCATTCTGAGCATTGCATTCATAAATATCCAAATATCGCAACTGACATTCAAAACAAAATCTAATTTATTACTAATATCCCCACAACATCAACTACCAAATACACTATCAAAACTAACCTAATTTTTGAGTATCTAAAAATAGTAAACCGCAATACATCATTCATATCGGAAAGCATATAGAGAGAGACCGAGATGGCGAGAGAGAATGGTGAGAGAGAGAGACAAAACAGAGTGAGAGAGAAGAAAGATACAGTGAAAAGGGGTAAGTGGGATTTGATTTTTTGTTTAAGGGAGGGGCAAAATAAAAATTTTGTTAAAGGGTTTTGTGTAATAATAGAGAAAAGTAAAAATGGGTGTTCTTCATTTTGTTGAAAACAATAAACACCGGCTATTTAGGCTATTTTAAAAAGTGATGGCTTGCATGATCTTTAACATTGCTTTTAAAAAAGTTAGATGTCAAAACTTCTTCTAACATGCATGACATTTTTAACCGATCTTAAGGAAAAAAATTTAGTAGTGCTTGGATAATTTGTAGTTTTTTCAAAATTTAGTACTTTCAAATTAGATATCTACTTTCCAAAAATTACATAATTTAAGAAAATTGTATGTTGATAAAGTAATTGAATTAATTAAATATAATATGTAAAATGAGGTTGATTTAAAAAATAAAAAATAAGAGAAATGTGAGGTAGAGTTTGACTTTAAAATTATAAATTTGTATTAAAAGTTGAAGTGGACATCTAAATTGAAACATTTTTTTTAAACGTGGACATAAAATTTAAAACAAAAGATGTGTGTATATATAATTTGCATTGAAAGAAATGTCTCCAATGTATGGATTTTAAAATATATGATACACAATTTAGAAAATTGAAATTAGAAGTTTACTTTATTTTAAAAGAGCTATTAACTAAAAAAAGGTAATGAACTTATTATTAGTTTTCTGCATATTAACCTATGAACTCTTTTTTCATAGAAAACCCAATGAACTTTGATAAACTGTGAAAATTCTCCGTCATAATCTAAAAATAACTATGGTTAGTTGATGGAGACACATATATAAATATATTATTAAATTGTTTAAAAGAAATTATGATAAATATCTACAGTAAAAATATATTAAGTATTTTACTTATAATTTTTGTTAAGTTATACATTAACATTTAATTATGAAATTTATATGTGTACTGGTTGGAAAAAGTTTATTTTACAAATAATTTATTTAAATATTTTTATAATTATATTCTAATTTCTACACTATATTTTTATTATTATCTTTATAACATAAATTAATGTAAATGTAAATTTTTTATTATAATTCATTCACTATTACATCAAAAATTTGTATTATTATATCATATATCTCATAACTCAAAACATGTGAATATACTTCTATCACAAAAAGAAAATTTACATAATAAATCACAGTCAAATTAAAACGGAGTGTAGCCTTATATGTTCTCTTTGAATCATAAAATTGGACCCTAAAATTGGACAACACTAGTGTTGATGGAGTAATATGATAACAACAAAGTTTAAGGTTTCTCGCTGGAATTAAGATCTATGACGGTGGTTATTTGCTGGAAAATCAAGCGGTATATGGTGGTTGTATATTAATTGGTGGCTGAGATTGATTAGGGCAAGTGGTGACTCCCTTTTCAGCTCTCAACTTCTTACCCCTCTCAATGTGCCTATGTACCTTTTATATAGGGATCAAGCCTAACGTAGTTCTTGGGGAACAAGAAATCTAATGGGCTTAGACTTCTTATTTCTAGGCCCGGTAGAAGTCTTTCCAGAATTCATCTTCCGCTAGCTTTATGAATGTCCAAATATGAGACCCAACTGCAAAGGCCCAAGACTCGTCCGTAATCGTAGGACTTCACGGATAGTACATCTCCCTCCACAAGGATAACACTCCACTACAGCTATCTCCTTTCATTTACGAACGCAGGTATAGCCATGGTTCACCCCAAATGCCAGACGCGTCTCTGTCCCCCGGATGAGGATAACCCACCAGATAGCAGAACAGGTGATCCCAAGCTCTTGGTTGCAAAGTGCAGGATGACTCCAAAGTTCTTCAACGAGGACACCCGTTGAATACAAGAACAGAGTTCTCAGAGCACACACCAGAGTTAACCCCGCATCCCCAACGAGGACACCAATTGAATACAGGAGGAGGCATTAATTTTTCAGGCATACCCCTGGAGGCCTTCAAGATTTCCACGGACATCCCCCTCCTTGACCGTCTCAAGGAGGGAATTCTTCAAAGAGTACCTGCAACAAATACGTTAGCGAAAACAATTTTTATTACTCGTGTCATGCTTGCATGCATTGTCCAGAAATCACCCTTAAAAATGCATTTCCCAATCAAAAGACCCGTTCTAAGACACTGGGCGCGTCCTGACCTTTATGAAGTTTGTATTTTTCCTCCAGCAACTACCTCCCATGACATTCCACACGGATAGGACGCGTCCTACCCTTCTGGGCTCGTACTTTAAGCTTCTTCGCCAAAGAACCGTTCCTGCAAACACTTCAACCATAGTGGACGCGTCCTAATTGACCGTGGGGCGTGCTATTTCCCTCCTTTGAAACACAACGCCGAGTTTGACCCGCGTTTGACCCGCATTGATCGAATGCCAAATTTTGGCTATAACAACTACCCCCAAATTCTATTTGCAGTTGAAAATAAAATTGGATTTTTTACTCAAAAACCACAAGCAAAAATTTGGATTGTCCTCTTTTAAACATCAGGACGCGTCCTGCCCTAGGCGCGTCAAAGCTTTGTATGTACATTCCGAAAAATGACTGTTGCATGACAGCTGTTGTACACGTCATCACTCCTTTCTCTATAAATACCCCAAAATAGCACATTATTGTCATTTTCCTCTTTTCTCTCTCAACAACCGCCACCGTCGCTGCACCAAAGCTTCAGATTCGATTTTCTGACGATTCAGCTATCCCTTGTTCGATCTCTTCTAATCATTCAACCCCGCAACTCACAAGGTATGTAAATCTTCTTTCATTTCTCCATTTTATCGAGTAAATCAATCATAACAAGTAAAAGACTGTCCACATTCTTCATTTTTATTCTCATGTATATGTGTATATATCTGTAAATATGCTATATTTTGCTTCTTTAACCTTAAATTACATGTTTCAAGGGTTACATAGATTTTGTCCCATATCACCCGTAAACGATTAAAATTCTTCTATGTTCAAGTCCTTATGGACGCGTCTATCTCTTAGGGCGCGTCCTATTGCTTGTTTATTGCATAATTTATCTGACACAAGCTAAGTTGTCCCAATAAGAACAGAGTAGACGCACCATCAAACTAGGACGCGTCTTATGCCATAACTTTTTAAACCATCACCTAATTCCTTGCGATAGACTTTCCAGGACGCGTCCTCGCGCTAATCCTATCTTTATACTTTTCTTTCTCCTTTTCTTTACTATTTTGTATCTTTTCTTTAAGTCATGGACGCATCCTCAGCATTGTTTTCTTTCCTTTTTTTAGCTGGAGGATGCATCTTCATCTTCTCCTTTCCATCCTTTCAAGGTCCTCAATAAACGCCTTGGGATTTATTCTCCACCTTCCATTTCTTTCACGCCTGAACCATCTGAGCTTTATAGGACTACTTCATTTCTTGAAGCAGAAACTCACGCTTTTGAGTCTCTCAAATCAAAAATTTCAATTATGTCAAATTCAAGCTCTGAATCCATGAACAACGTTCCCCTCAATGCAAGGGTTAGAAAGAAGAATCTAAAATGCAAGAGGACTTCCCAGACTGCGCGCAGCTTAGCAATCGAAGATTGGACTGATGATGAAATCATCCCAACATCCGGTAAATCTCAACAACATAAAATCGTCATACTCAGGACGCGCCCACTACTGTGCCAGATGCGTCTCCTACTCAGGACGCGTCCTCTCCTCATAGCGAAAGTAAATTTGAGAAGAGAGCTCCCGAGCCTGAAAAATACCCTATCTCTCCGTAAAAATATGATTCTCCACTCAAATACTGGGAGCCAGCTGACGTAGAAGTGGATTTTGATTGAAAAGAGCTTGAAGATCTCCCTGAGGCAGAAAAGAATGTTTGGAGAAAGAGGGAGAATAAGTTAACTTGTGTTGGCATGAATTCGATAGCAGCAGACCTAGAGATTGCATGGACTATGATATACTACGAAATGGAAGGCATCTGGGCACGTCCTCTTCGAAAGATGAGGCCCCACCTTTTTAACATGGAGAATCTAAGGATCCCTAGGATGGTTCTTACTCCAAAACTCATATTTTAGGTGTAAGCGCACCCCTACACCCATACATTAAAAAGGTCTTGAAATGGTATGATGTCGCCCCAATTTAGCTGTCCCCCAAACTCATACAAATTAACATGGGCCTTGTACATTATGTACCATAATTTGGGGTTGGGCACACCCTCTATGAAAGAGTTCAGGTATTTTTTTCATCATTAGAAAGTCCATCCCAGGCTACCACTTCCTTATTGTCAATAAATGGTTGAACAATAAAGGCTTTAACGAAGGCAAAATCAGCTATGAGCGAGACTGGAAAGAACCTTTCTTCTATATTTATGATGTAAAAAAGGCTCGTGTCTGTTTCAACCTGGAGCCAAGTAAGTAATACTGACTGGACGCATCTTCATTTCAGGACACGTCCTTCTCCTTAATTTCCTTCTTTTCCTGATTTTGATATCCTCGTTCCACCTATATACAAAAGGACTCAAAGAGAGCTAATGGGGAAGAGAAAAAAGAGAGCAGAAAAGGTGATTAAGTATGCTGAGGAGCACTTCAACCTCAAGGAGATGATCACAGAAGCCAACCTTAAGAAAATTGGCGCTATGTCTGCAAGGGTTGGTTTCATTTGTAAATACCATGATTATTACAATAGAAAACCCGTCCTCACAGCTTCTAAAAAAGCTAAGGGGCTTAATGCCACAGAATTGGTCCTACTTGACATTAGCAGACAAGTAGACCTTGAGCAAGGTAAGATTTATCATACTTAGGACGCGTCGTAGGATTTGGACGCGTCGTAGGATTTGGACGCGTCAACCATGTATTTTTTACATGCACAATATTTATTTCATTTGATATATATACATGTCTTCTTAGCCCATAAATTTGCTTTTGACGCGTCATATAGTCAGGACACGTCATCCAATGATATGGATAATTTTTGATGTGCACATAAAGCTGGTATATTTACGTCTTCATTTTTTGCAAAATTCCATAACATGCGTGTATGTTATTTTTCGTATTGCTATAAGTTTGTCTTTAACAGGGCGTGTCCTCTTTTCTGGGCGCGTCCAGGACTAATGTTTTCCATGTTATCTCACAGACATGACCTCTCTTCCCAAAGGATTCGCTGTTGGGGCCTCCAAAAAAATTAAAGCAACGAACAAGCATGCTCCTGCGAAATATGATACAAAAACCAAGGACCCCTCGCCTGTTGTGGTTCCCTCCCCTCCTCCAAAAATTGTTGACACAACCGTAGTGAATATCTCAAACAAGGAGGACGCACCCTTCAAGTGCCAGAAGACAGTTCCTGATGATCAATCTTTCATCCTGGGATACCCGGGCGCGTCCTCATCTGGAACTTTTACTGAGGAGGAGGTATGAGGTTGGACCTTCAGGACAGAGGAGAAAACTGAACAGACCATGGTAAAGGCTATAGTTGAGCTTCATCTCCATGCAAGGCAGAGTGCTAACATGGCTGCTAGACTCAGGGCGCGTCTTGCTGCCACTAACACTGCCAAAAGGCAAGCTGAATCAAAACTCAGATGTTTGGAGAAAAATATGAACCTTGTTGTCAAAGAAAAAGATGTTGAGATCCTTTAGTTAAAGCAAGACAAGGCGCGTCTTGAGGGTGAAAAGGCAATTCCTGAGGGCCAGGTTACCTCTGTGGAGAGTGCAATGGAGAGCGTGGTTACTTTAAACTCCATCATGCAGTTAGAGCTTGACACTCTAAATGATGATAGGCTGCATGGTTGGAAAGAAGAGAAGAAACTGGTATATGAGAATGGGTTTGCAGCTATCTTTGAAGATTGGTGCTCTAGGTTTATAGCAAATGACCCAGAATACACTTTTTCCAAGTTTGATGAATATACCCGGAAGTGGATGAGTGATTTCAGAATCGGGGTTATAGACTCCATCAAGAGCAAAAGGATCATCCTAGGCTTAGAAGAGGATGATACGTCCTCTGCACCTTCTCTACCTCAAGCCCAACCTCCACCTTTTCCTCCAAAAGATCAGGACAAACCTCAGGACGCGCCCCCTGCTTAGGGCGCATCTTATTCTCATTTATGAACTTTTTCTGAACTATTTCAAGGGTGCAGGTCCCTTTAAGCTTTGCAAGTTATATTCGTATTTTGACTATTTCATATTTATAGATGATGTACATGTGCGCTTTAAGTTTTTTTTGTCAATATGATAGCCTGTTTGTGCATACTCAACTATTCCAGTTATGCCATGCATGATATATGGGCGCGTCCTGAGCCAGGGAGTGTCCTCCTTTCATCTGAAAAGTAAATTACATCACCCATGCCTATGGAACATTTTCCATTTAGATAGTGGATGTGTCATGGCTCTTGGACGCGCCTTATTTTCTGGACTCCTTCTCTAGAGGTATGGAATCACTTAGACACTACTTAAATCTCCGCCTTTTTCAATGTCATTTTTTTGATATGCTAAAAGTGGAGCATTGCTCTAGGAGGGCGAGTCCTTGTAGCAGGAGCATCAACCTCGTCCTTCTAACAGGAGCATCAACCAAGATTTTTATACCTTAAATTACTTTCATGCACATGTTTATTTTACTCTGAGGACGTGTCCTGGATGGAGGCGTGTTCTCATACTTTCTATGTTAATCATTACATAATTTCATTTTCAGAATGCGTCTTTTCATTAGGATGTGTCATAGACTCTATTTTGCAATAAAATTAACCAAACAACCATTGTAAAATTCCAAAGTCTTTATTAATAATAACCTCTAGTGTCAAAAGTGCACCAGTCCCATGGTTATTATGCTTTGTGGGGGAATTTATTCGAAAATGCGATCTTTCAACCAGTTCTAAGGTAAATAGTACATGCACTACCCCCTAGGCTAGGAGGAATTTTATTGCTTCTAGTTAATGATTCGAGCACAGCCCTAAGTATATCTGAAAATGTAAATATAATATGTAAGGGGCCAAATTCGCGCCTTACTGATAATACTTTCGTAGATGCTCTGCGTTCCATGCTCGCGGAACCAACTTTCATTCTATGTCTTCAAGGTGATAAGTCCCCTTCCACAAGATTGCTTTTATCTTGTACGGTCCTTCCCAATTAGCTCCAAATACTCCGTGCCGGGGGTTCTTTGTCTTTGGCATCACCTTCCAGAGCACCAGATCCCCTACCTTCAGTAGCTGTCCCTTTACCTTCTTGTTGTAGTACCTTGCAGCACGCTGTTGGTATGCCGCGAACCTCAACTGGGAATTTTCCCTTATTTCCTCCAAAAGTTCCAAGTGAAGCCTGTGGTTAACTTCAGCATCTTCCTCCATGTAACGAACCCTACGAAGCGATCCTGAACCAACTTCCACGGGAACCATAGCTTCGTACCCGTTAGTGAGCATAAACGGAGATCTTCCCGTTGTAGATCTTGGAGTAGTGTTGTAGGACCACAACACTTTCGGGAGTTCCTCGGGCCAATTCCCTTTGCGCTCCACCAGTTTGGTCTTGAGGGTATGCTTTATTATTTTATTTACGACCTCTGTTTGTCCATTACTCTGAGGATGATAAACCGCTACAAATTTCTTCTTAATCTTCAAATCCTCACACAACTGTCGCACCTCCTTTCTATCAAACTGCTTTCTGTTTTCGAAAAAAAGTTTGTAAGGAATTCCAAACCTACACAATGGAGTTGAAGCCAAAGTATTTGATTTTCTTCGCGGTGATAGTCGTCAGCGGCATAGCTTCTGCCCATTTAGTAAAGTAATCAACCGCAACCACTGCATACATGACATCTCCATTAGCCTTGGGTAACTCTCCAATAAGATCAATCCCCCACATGGTAAATGGCCATGGGCTCGCCATAGGCGTCAAGAGCGTCGCTGGCATAGATGAGTAATTCGCTGGCATAGATGAGTAATTCACAAAACGTTGGCAGCGATCGCATGCTCTAACGAAGTTCGCGGCATCCTCCTTCATCGTAGGGCAATAATAACCTTGGCGTAAAACTTTCATTGCCAATGAGTTACCCCCCGAGTGATTACCACAAATTTCTTCATGTACCTCCCTTAAGATGTAATTTCCCTCTTCTTCATCGACACATCTGAGCAACGGTTGATTGAAGCCTCTCTTATACAAAACTTCATCATACACCACATACCTTACGGCCTGGTAGCGGAGTCATCGAGCTTTTACTTATCCTCAGGAAGTGTTCCCTTGTGAATATAGGCAAGAATGGGCATCATCCATGTTTCTTTGGGAGCCTCATCTACTTTCCTCACCTCTACTTTTGGGATACTAGGAATCTCCTGGAGTTCTAAGGGTATAGATCCCAATAACATAACCTTTTGCTTGGATCCCATTTTTTCCAAAGCATTCGCGTTGCTGTTCTTTTCCCATGGTACACATTCCAGTCTAACCTCTTTAAACCTTCCAATCAGGCATTGTGTGCACCTCAAATACAATTATATTCGCGGTCCTCGAGACTGAAACCCCCATTCACCTGGTTCACCACCAACTATGAGTCACTCTTTGCAATCAGATTCTGCACTCTCATTAGTAAAGAAATCTTTAGGCCATTAATCAGTGCTTCATATTCCGCATCATTATTCATCGTATAGAAATGAAAGTGAATTACGCTCATCAGATGATGGCCCTCCGAAGATACAAGCACTATGCCCGCACCTGCTCCTCCATTATTAACTGCGCCATCCACATGTAAAATCCACCATGGATGTGGGAGCTCTTCCGAAACTTCTTCAGGATGAGGCGGATGCAACACCATCAAAGCCTTATTGTCAACTTCAGAATAAAATTCTAATAAGAAATCAGCTAGGGATTGTCCTTTGATCGTCGTGCGAGGCATGTATTCCAAGTCAAACTGTCCCAACTCCACAGCCCATTTCAACATCCTCCCTGACGATTCTTGTTTATGGAGGACTTGCCGCAGAGGATATGTTGTACGAACTTCAATTCTATGAGCTTGGAAATATGGGGCCAGCTTTCTTGATGCGAGGATTAAGGCATAAACCAACTTTTCCATATTGGTATAGCTAGTCTCAGCATCGTGCAATCGTTTGCTCACATAATACACTGATGACTGTTGCGCATCCTCTTCTCTCACCAGTACTGCGCTGATTGAATACTTCGAGACTGCAAGGTATAGGATCAGAGACTCCCCATCCAACGGTTTTGACAACATGGGAGGGTTCCCAGTTGCTCCTTGACCCTCCCGAAAGCTTTCTCACATTTCGGTTTCCACACAAAGTCTTTCCCTGCCACTTTAATCGCCTTAAAGAATTCCTTACATCTGTCGGATTATTTAGAAATGAATCGATTCAACGTGGAGATTCTTCCAGTTAAGCTTTGCACCTGCTTCACACTTGTGGGAGACTTCATGTCCAGCAGTGCCTTGATCTTCGCAGGTTAGCTTCAATTCCTCTATGATTGACAATGAACCCGAGAAACTTGTCTGACTCAACACCGAACACGCACTTCTGCGGATTTAACTTCATGCGAAACCTCCTTAGAATGTTAAACATTTCCATCAGGTACTTGATATGATCATTTGTTTCCTTCAATTTTACCAACATGCTGTCTACATATACTTCCATGGTCCTTCCAATCTGATTCTTGAACATCATGCTCACCAACCGTTGGTAGGCCGCGCCCGCGTTAATCAATCCAAATGACATCCATATGTAACAATATAGTCCTCTATCAGTGATGAAAGATGTATGCTCCTGATCAGGGCTGTATATGTAAATTTAATCGTCACCGGGGTATGCATCCATAAAGCTTAACAAGGCATGCCCTGCCATTGCGTCGATCAACTGATCAATTCATGGGAGTGGAAAACTATCCTTTCGGTAAGCTTTATTGAGATATGTGAAATCTACACATGTCCTCCACTTCCCATTCGATTTCTTCACAAGCACCGTATTTGCAAGCCACTCGGGGTAGAAAGATTTTTTATTTAACCCAACTTCCAACAATCGATCTACCTTCTCCTTTAATGTTATCGTTCTTTCTCCACTCACTGGGCGACGCTTTTGTCGTATGCCCGTGAAATTAGGGAAGATGTTCAATTGATGACACATTACCCCTGGGTCGATCCCAACCATGTCTGAATGATTCCATGCGAAGACATCAAGATTTTTAATCAAAAAACAGGTGAGCCTCTCTCTCATCTCATGACTTAACTGAGATCCCACCTTCAAAATCTTGTTTGGATCATCTTTATCGATTGGAACAGATATCGTGTCCTCAGCTGGCCCCAATTTTCAGCAGGCATAGGGATCCTAGGATCCAGATCGAAATCAAAGTATCGGGGGTCTTCCACTTCCATCCTTGCACTTGAGGGCGCGTCCTTACAGTTAGAAGCTTCCACCTTAGAGCAAGACATAGTTACATACATTGCAGATGTGGAGGGCACGTCCTTCTTTTGAGGAGCATCAACCTCATGTTCATTCTCACTCTCCAAGGGTGCCTCCTTTCTTTGAGGAGCATCTACCTTAGGGTCACTTTTCAGACTTTGTAAAATATCACTCCTTCCTTCCAACTTTTCTCCATTAATTTCCTTCCATAAAATATCCTCTTCATGATTTACCATGACTTCCTCCACACTACGAATCCTCGAAACATTCCCCGGTGTCAAAATAGGAGTGATGGTTATATGAGTCTCTTCTTCCTCTGGATCCTTCATAAAATAATGGGCATGAATCTCTCCATTCGGTTTTACCTGAATGCCCGTCGCATCTTCAATGAGAAGACCCTTTCCTTCATACCTTCTCATGCGAAATTCCTTAATAGCCTTGTGATAGCAGTCACATGACTCGTACCGCGACCCCCTAAGACTACTCACTCAGTTAGGCGTTAGAAACTTTATCATCAAATAATGTATCGAGGTTATCACTCTGAATGCTCACAACCAAGGTCTGCCCACCAGCACATTATGCACGGACTCCTGATCCAGCACTTTGAAGTCTATCATTTGAGTAATAGACAGAGCTCCTTCCCCGAGTGTGACAGGAACTCTAATCGAACCCATAACTCTTATCGCTTCTCCAGTAAATCCGTAAACGTGTGCATCTTCAAAATTCATATCGCTATCTGGAAAACCGAATTTCTTGTATGTGCTATAGTACAAGATATTCGCAGAGCTTTCGTTATCCAAGAAGACCCGATGCACGTTCATTGTCCCAATGAGCATGGTTATCACTAACGCGTCATTATGAGGGTGATGTACCCATCTCGACTCTCTTTCCATGAACGTAATATCAGCAGATTCTCCTTTGAATATTTTCGGAGGTCGATCCTCCAAGCTATGAATATTGGAGAATGGTAGGTGTCGTGCCTCTCTCGCATTTCTCTCCAAAGCCCGATTACTATCCCCAACAAATGGATGTCCTCCGAAAATTAGCCTAATACTCCCAGCTCTTTGGAACTTAACCTCCGTTGGCTTCCCTTCAACCTCTGCCTGCGGGGGATGCATTTCATCTTTCCCCTTGTCGTCGTTTCCTCTACATTGCTTCACGTTGTCAATCCACTCTCCCAGATATCCAGCCTTGATCAACTCTTCAATCTCATCTTTTAAATGACGGCATTCATGGGTATCATGACCAGTGGACTCATGGTACTCGCAGTATTTTTTCTTCCCTCTACTCTGCCACGAGGTTAGGCGGTCTGGTTTCTTGAAGATTCCTCTATCCTTGTTTACTTCAAAAATGTGATCAATGGACGCCGCTAGGGGAGTATAATTACTCACTCTCTTTTCATAATTTGACTGGGGATTCCACTCTCTTCGTACATTCACAGCATTCACCCTATTAGGACTTCGAGCATTACGCCGATATTCTGGACTCGCAGACCTATCTCTCCTCTTAGCCCGTCCCTTTGAGTTATGGGTATTATCATTCTTCCTTGTCTCGGCAAGCGATTGCTCAATCGCTTTGAAGGATGCAGCCTGCACAAGTACATCATCCAACGACAGAGGGTCTTTTCCTTGCAAATATTTCCAGAAATCTGTCCCCATGTGCAGACCGGCTATAAGAAGTATTTTCAGCATTTCGTCAGTTGCGCCTCTCACAAAGGTAGACTCCGTATTAAACCTTTTAAAATACGAAGTCAAGATTTCCCCTTCTTTTTGTTTCACATTGGCCAATGTGGTAACAGGCAGCGTATACTTCACCGCAGTATGGAACTGAGTCAGAAATAAGGTTTTCATTTGTTCCCAAGATGTGATAACCCATGGGCCAAGTTTTTGGAACTACTGTTGAGCACCTTCTCTAAAGGTGGCCGTCAAAAGACGACATCATGCTATGTCAGGTACCTGATATACATTCATCTCAATGTTGAAATGTCCTAAAAACTCCACGGTGTCAGAATTTCCATGAAAGAGCAAGTCATTGGTTGTGTTCTCATATCCCGCAGGTAGTTGCACTTCCCTTATAACAACATAGAAAGGGGATGGGGCTTGAGCAGTTGCTATTACCCTACCTCCTTCAAGATAGTTGAGCAAACTCTTAAGATCATTCACATTAAGTGTTCCTACTCCCGGAATGGTTTGAACGTTAAGTTATTGGGGTTTCTCCACAGCTTGTTGTTGTTCTCCTTGGTTACCCCGGGTGTACCGATGGATCTTGCCGCCCCTCGCCCTGAGGCTGCGGTTGTGGTATATTTCCATCTTGATTTTGAACATTCCCTGGTGCACGAGGTTCTTCCAGGCCGCATTTCGATATTTCATTATTATTTTGCAACCTTTTTTGAATTCGGACTTCGTCCCGGTCATGAGGACGCATACTAGATCCATTTCCTGTAGCACTGTGAGAAGCCACAGGAACAACGATAGACGCTTCCTCAGTTGAGGGCGCGTCCTCTCATCTCCCATTATATGGCCCCCTTCCATGTCGGTATCCCATCCTTCCTCGTCCATTCATCTAATAGCCGCGACCATAATTTCCAAACCTTCCTCGTGGAGGCGCACGCCTCCTGCTTGCGGTACCGCGCCCTATCATCTCCCTCAACCACGGGTGCTTTCCCCACGGTGGGGCAAATGACGACCCCTCCTCATTTTGTGATGCTCCACCGTGCTCAGCCTCGAGTGAAAGTTGTTCAGAGTGTCCCCCATGCGATACAGCTGCTCCAAGATATCAGCGTTGCTGATGAGAACTGGAGGTGTTCCTCCCACATTTGGAGCTCTTGAAGGATCTACTATGTTTCTGGGTGCGTAAGGTTCATGGCTAGTGTAGCCTCCCTCGCCATCTCCTTCAGATCTGCTATCACTTGCATCATAAGAACTTCCATCACGATTGTAAGACATCTTTTCCTCCCAAGACTGTGATCTTAATCAGCACCCCTCCTTTTGAGCGCCAATTTGTTGATGGAGGAATCTGGTAACAATAAAGTTTGAGGTTTCTCGCCGGAATTAAGATCTATGACGGTGGTTCTTTGCCGGAAAATCAAGCGGTATGTGGTGGTTGTATATTAATTGGTGGCTGAGATTGATTAGGGCAATTGGTGGCTCCCTTTTCAGCTCTCAACTTTTTACCCCTCTCAATGTGCCTATGCCTACGTACCCTTTTTATAGGGATCAAGCCTGACGTAGTTCTTGGGGAACAAGAAATCTAATGGGCTTAGACTTTTTATTCCTAGGCCCGGTAGAAGTCTTTCTAGAATCCATCTTCCGCTAGCTTTAGGAATGTCCAACTATGAGGCCCAACCCCCAAGGTCCCAGGCTCGTCCATAATCATATGACTTGACGGATAGTGTATCTACCTGCGCAAGGATAACACTCTGCTACAGCTCTCTCCCTCGACATCCCCCTCATTGATTATCTCAAGGAGGGAATTATTCAAAGAGTACCTGCAACAAATAAGTTAGCGAAAACAATCTCTATTACTCATTCCATGCTTGCATGCATTGTCCTGAGCTCACCCTTGAAAATGCATTTCCCAAGTAAAAGACGCGTCCTAAGACATTGGGCGTGTCCTGACCTTTATGAAGTTTGTATTTTTCCTCCAGCAACTACCTCCCATGACATTCTACACGGATAGGACGCTTCCTACCCTTCTGGACGCGTACTTCAAGCTTCTTCGCCAAAGGACCGTTCCTAGCAAACACTTCAACCACAGTGGACGCGTCCTCATTGACCGTGAGCGCGTCCTATTTCCCTCCTTTAAAACACAACGCCGAGTTTGACTCTAATTAATCCGCGTTTGACCCGCATTGATCCAATACCAAATTTTGGCTATAACAACTAGATTGTTAATACTACGCAAAAAATAATAATTCAATTATTTCTTTCGATTAAAGAATTTAGTTTTAACTTTTTTTTAATTAATAACTTTTTGTTAACTTGTTTATGTGAAATGTTAATTCCAGTTCAAGTAACTAAAGTTAATATTTATTGAACTTGAGTTAAAGTTTTCATAATATATTAAAGTTTATTGGGGTTTTGAGTGAAAAATTAAGTTCATAGGTTAATCTGCAAAAAAATTACAAATTCATTATCTTTTTTGGCTAATAACTCATTTTAAAATTAATTCCGGCTGTAAACAGAAAGCAACAAATGTTCTATGTGATTAATTTTCAGTAATCAAAATAAATGTTTTCAAATGATTTTTCAAAAAAGTTGACACAAACTTAACTTATTCTTTAATAATTAATAGTTTATGTGATTTTCCATTAATATATCTCTTGGCAAAATTACACAACTCATTTGAACCAAATAATTTTTGCCTAGGAACAAAAATCCAAGACCAAATTTTAAATTGTCCCCAAACTCTAAAATTCATTTCAAATTTTTAAGGAAATATTTTTCCTTAGTAGACAACCTAATAAGTTCAAGGTGGAAAAAATCATAACAGAAAAACGAATACATGGGCAGCAATATCGCGTGAGTGAAGAAGGGAAATGCCGCCATTTATTCTCGAATAATCTTTTTAGGAGAATACTCGGAATTCGGAATGATAACTGATCAATTTACTAACGAAGTATCATTACTCATTTTGTTCAACTTTTTGTATACGTGTATTAAAATTTATATATATTTTTTAGATAAGTAAATTGTAAAAGTCAAGGTTTAATCTCAAATACTTGGAATCAAAATATAATTTTGACCGAATCGTTATAAAATCGGTTTGAATTTCATTACTTCAAAATCACATTGAATAAAGAGTTGAAACAAATACTCTGACCGAGTAGTTGGCCGAGTCGGTCATGTTTAGAAAACTCAATATGTTGCACCGAGGGGCCATACAAATCGTCCCAAATTATGAGGCTGCTCCAACCACGTAGATTTTGCAGGCAACTCCCTGAAGTCCTTTGTCTCAGGCCTCACCACCTTGTAATTAGCATAACTAAATTTAGTAGAGAAGTTATTATTTAGTTTTTAAATTCACCTGAAAAAATAATGACAACACGATTATAATAAATGAAAATTTGCACAATTGGGTCAAATATAAAAAAGGAAATAACATATTCACTTCTTCTGCCTCAATCCAAGGATGATCAAACTCATGATCAATCGAAGGAATCCAACTGTACAGTACTTTGCAAATTTGCTCCTGTAAAATTTCTGAATTTACCGTATACATACTAACTGAACCTCATTTGCTAAAATTAGCTGCGCTGTTCCAATTCACTATCTAGTGGCTAGTGAAGCTGAGGAGCCTAACACAAAATTCTATCTGAATTTGCTAATTTTAGACTCAATTCTAGTTTCAGTTTTGTATTGCCAACTCCACGTACGTATGTAGAGATTAGTGGTTCAGTAACAATCATTAGGCAAAGTGAAGTGTAATCCAAGTTACTCTAATCTTTACTTAGGATATAATGATATATATACCACTGCTTTTCAAAAAGTAGCAAAGGGGAGACAAGAGAATAAAATGGTATCAAAGTTGAGTTTGAAATTGAAGCAGATAGGTAGGTAAGGGAGCACCACATGAGTGTTGAATTTCATGTGATTGTCCGTGAGTAGAACAGTCTAGAATAGAGGGCCCAAGTCCACTATTGTGGATTTCACTCCATCGCTAAACTGTGCGAGCCTGCTGCCTAGCAGTGTAGTACTGGTACGTTGTACATCATGTGATTATGTTGGTTTGTCGGGCTATTATTATTACATGATTCTAGACTATGAGCCTTGTATAAACACGTGCGCTTTCTCAAACCAATATTTCTACTCTAGTACTTTTATGGACTTGAGTTTATAGGAGCAATCTAGAAAGCGTCTGGACCGTTCCACAATGAATACTGAGGAACTGCAGACAGCTGCAGTTCAGATAAAAACAACCGAGTCTCAGGATTGTAATTTAATTTTCATCATGCATGGGTTAAAAATTTGAACTCGATAAAAAATATGAGTTTTTCTTTTTTTTAGAAGCGATCAAAGACATGAGTTGATTTAGTTTTTTAACCAACTTGGACTCGTTTAAATTCGAACAAGACTCAAAACAATTTGATGAATACTCTATCGTTGTGTAACGTAATCAGCTCATATATGCTTTCAGCAAAAAAATGATTCCATCTATTTATCTATTTATATTATAAACGCTGTTGCCTTTTTCAAGGTCATTTTACCATAATGCCCTCATTCTTTTTACATTTTTACTGTATTATGCTATTTGACTCATTGACTTCTATACATAATCTACACATAATGTACTTCCCATAAGTATTTTCATATGTATTATGTGGTTTCATGTGTATATTGTACCAAATTTCAAATTATCAGATCTCCTCCCTCTTTCAATGTTGGCTCTGAATTTTGATTTTTCAGCAGTTTCAATTTCTCCAAATCTTCCTCAATCTTTCTAATCTCTTTTGCAATCTCTTCTATTTTATAATCTTAGATTTTACTTATCCTAGATTTTCATTACTCTTTTGATGAATGAGAAGGTATTTTTACATATTTGTTTTAATTATCTTCTACTTATACAGTTTCCTGACATGATTATTTATGTCGTGCAGTTGCTAAACTTTGCTGATGACTCTGATAATGGAATTCAATTCAATAAAGTCTTGTCGGTGGAGCCTTTAATGTCTTCCGTTTGTGAGTAACTTTGAACATTAATTATGTCTGAATCCATTAATATGTTCATTATATATTGGTATTGTCATTTGTATTAAATATGTTAAGACTTTCATTCAATGTTTAGGAGAATTCGTGTGAACATATATTATGTTTGAACATAAATCTTCGTATTTAAAAGGGTCAACTGAGGAAGAACATGTCGCTTTTGTTAGGAGGAAACGTGTACCACTTCCGGAATGTATTTTTTGTGAGTTTTGTTGTTGTACTTTTTTCCCAATTCCGATTTTACATTTTGGGCATTTAATGGGTTATTGTTAATTTATGTTTTTTTTATTTACACATTTAGATGAAAATGAAATGATGGAATTAAAAAGAAGGAAATCGTTGGGAAAGATTGAATGTCCTGTGTTGTTTGATGTTGGTGAGTAGTTACTAAAAATGTGGACATGTTAACCATGATTACATTTATTGAAGGTTTGTGCCCATTTTTTCCCTTGATACAGTTAACCACAATGTGGACATGCCTAGACTTCGTCAAAACAGTAAAACAATTCCTTCTTCGTTGAACATTTTACAGTGACTCTTATATGAATGTGAATTTGAAATGATTTATAATAAAATCATTGTCCTTTTTGTTCAGGTGTAATGATGAAAGAAAATGTAGATCCTGCAAAGGCTCGGTCATCATCTAAAGTCAATATTATAAGTTCACGGCCACCATTCTCTTCCAAGAATTCGGATTGTATAAAATACCTTCTTTTATACATATTTATGAAAGTTATGTGTCGTTATTTCTGTCCATTATATCATTTTCTGTATACACATAGGTGGAGGCAATAAAATCATAACAGTATGAGTTATATACTCCTGTCAAAACCAAAAGAAAGACTAACCCTCTGACTGCGCGAAATACAGATGGTTAGTGTGTTATAATATCTTTACACGTCATATATTACTTTCATATGTTGCTGAGTATATATTGGAACTGACAGGATCAATTGGAGATGTTAATTATTGTCTTTCTTCTGAAAATGGAAATAATAGTAGATTTAGTAAGAAGAACAAATTTACCATGAAATCAGAACAAACTCCAATTTCTACATTGGAAAATGTTTGTAAGTTAAAGTTATCATGTTTCATTGTAAACTTCATAAATTGTTATACTGCAATTTATAATTTTGAGATTTTTATAAATTTATTGAGCAGTTAATTCAAGTGGTGGCTTATGAGCTTCAAGGAAAAATCATGATCACAGCAATTGTTCTGAGCAGACTGCACATAATTTAAATTTTGATATGACTGAAGATTTTGAAGCCTATGCACGTACGTTGGATGATGTTGGTATGTACATGCCATAGTAGAAAATATTTCTATTTTTGTTCCCCCACACATACCACGTGCTAAGGCTTCTTTCAAAAACATTTGATCGTATACATCATTACTGATCTCCATATCATAACGATCAAACATTGACATATAAAATGTTGAATTCCCAACATAGTCAAAGAAGATAATATCATCCTCATCATCTTTCATGAAGTATATCTCAGCAAACTCTTCCAGATCATAAATTAAATTCTTTTTTTTACAATATGTAACCACTATTTCTTCACGATCAGAAATCAACAAAGTCAATTCCTCCTTCAGTTCACTGCCATATTTTTCAACAAAGAATCTCGGAGGAACTTAAATAAAAGAAAAAAAATAATTAATAGAACTTCAAATGGATAGAGGGGGATATTATACAAAACAAGAAGTTACCAAATAAAATGCTCTTTGCACTTCATTATTTACTATCGTGAAAATCTTCATTCTAGACTTCCCCTGCTCAGAGCCTACAAAAAATGATATAGAGCTCAAACATTATGAAGTTAAACTGTAATCGTGAGGTTGGAATATATGTAATATTAATACCTGCTTCGTTGAAAGAGTTAAAATTCTTCTTCTCCAATACTTCCATCTTGAAAATGTTATAGTCCTTCGTGTATTGGAAAACACAAATATCACCCACACTCAACTTCATCTCACTTGTAAAGTCAGAACATAATCTATCAAAGAATACAACCCCATCCCGTCAGCTTAAACTAATCTTCCATTGCAGCCTCATCACTTTAAGCTTCGCATAATCCATTTTCTCATCCAACCCCAATTTGTAACCTACACTTTTTGAGAAAACCTAAAACAAACAAAAAAGAAATAAAGAATTAAGTATGCAATAATTGTAGTAAATTTCATTTCCCAGCAATATATTCCACACTACAAAATTTACCGGAATCTTAAATCCGCTCTGCAGATGTTCTTCTCCAATAACCAAATTATAAAATACACCAGAGTTGTACAAGGCACTATAACATAGATTTGCACAAAGTTTGAATATTTCCACTTCACTCCACACTTTTTTCCTAGATTTAGAAGAACTCCTACTTTCGTTAATGAGGCATGCATTCTTACTAATTACTTCCATACGTGGATACTCTATTTCCATTGCATAAGCATTAAAAATTTCTACATAAAAATTACCATCCCCACCATACTACATATAATAAACATAGTAAGGTTTAATATCATAAAACTCCATCATAGCCTCCAATCCACATACATAACTCTCCTTATGCAAATATGTGCCGCACCACATATCACCAGTTGGAAACTTCAAATAAACTCTTTTTGGAACATCAATACCAAACTCCTCATTAAAAGATTCGAGAATAAGCTGTTAAAGAGGGAAAAAATGAACATTCATTCAAAAATTTACACAAAATAATTATACAAACAATTACATAATTTATGAAATATTTACCATTTGACCATTCTTATATGTTGATTCAAAGTTTCGAACAAGAAAACTAATCCCTGTTACTTCCCCCATGGATCCCTGTAATAAAAACATGTTTACAAAATAAAAATGTTTAAAAAGTATATAATCAACTTCAAGTAGCCATTCACACTAATTTTTTCATCTAAATCATCAATAAATTACTCAAATCCCGGTTTATCCCTAAATGAAAATTCAAAATAATGACTTTCTTTAGACATGCATCAATCTTTCCACATCAAAAATCCCGGTTTATTATTTTTGTCAGTTATTTTTGAGATAGTATAAAAGCGTAATTTATTTTCATTTCTTTTCTTTTATCATTCTCAATTCATCTACTCTAACTTCCTTCTTTCTCAAAAGCAATTATCATCTCTCTCTGCAATTTTCACTCTCTAACAATGGCACCAGTCGTCAAAATCATGTCACAAACTAGATTTATATATGAGAAGAACAATTTCACGGGTCTTGTGAACAAGGGGATTCAGCAGTCTAGCGACTACCACAAAATGATGGATTTTGTGAAGAACTACAAACTCAACTATGTCATGTTGGAATCACCCACCATCTACTGTGAGGTTGTTTAAGAAATGTGGACGACTGCAGTGTATAACTCAACTGATAAGACTATCACTTTCACTATTAAAGATAAGGAATTCTGTGTTAATAGTGATATTGTTAAAGCATGCTTCAAGTTTCCTGATAATACTGTCACTACTCCACACACAGAAACTTATATTGTTAATATACTTAATTCCATGGGCTATGCACTCTTTACTTCTAATATAAGTGAAATTAGGAGATTGGGTCTTAGGAAGGAATGGAGTTTCTTTAGACATGCATCAATCTTTCCACATCAAAAATCAGAATCTAACACATATACATAAGTAAACTACTATATCAGTGAAGAACATCATAAGGACAATCTACTAAAAAAATCAAGAAAGGAAATCATGTACGATAGAATGTTACCTAAAAAAGAAGGGAAACAATTGCATTAGACTTGTGGGTATTGAAAAATAAATCTAAAATGTAAGCAGTATGCAGATAATCGGAAGACTCTGGAGTTATCTTCTACCACCAAGGCTTCAGTTTATAAACCGATGCACAATTTTACACGGTTACAACTTTAAAGAGGCTCAACACACACTCAAACCTACACACTAAATTAAATTAATGAGACTTTAAATTACACACATTCCAAAATTTGGAACATGAGAAGTCAAAAACTCTATATGTCAACTTTAGTATTATAAAATATGAATTTTCAAATTTTTTAGTCAAAACAATTTCTTCACGTGATTAATCGGAATAATAATGAAATGTGTTTAATCAAATAAATAATCAAAATATTAAATTTTGAAAAATTTGATTACATAATTCTTATTCGTTTCAAAAAAAATTATCAATTTAATCATAACAGGAAGGACTATTTACTAAAAATATTTTACTTTACCATTGTACATTTAATTTCTTTATTTACTAACTTCTTCAAATTAAATCAAAAAATGAGAAAATTATTTACTAAAAACAACTATCATTTCAATAAAGAAAAAAAATTACTATAACCACTGCAAAAAGACTGCAAAAACACTTTCTTACATTTGCCATCTCGGACAAGATTTTTAACTAAATATCCGGAAAAAAAATCAATAATAATTTAATTTTGGCCCATGCGCGGCGGGCAAAAAATACTAGTAACAATAATAGTTAATACAAGCAGGGATAGGGATGAAAAAATACTCAAGAGTAGAGCTCTCAACGAACCAGAACTGAACCGACATCTATCCGAATCAGCTTTTTTAAAATGAACTGAGCCGATTTTAATAACCTAACGAAAAGTGATGTTCAAGATCGGCTTGTTTAGCTTGTTAACAAGCAAACCGAACTCGAGCCGAACACGAGTTTGATCACGAATAATAGTGCTGAATCGAACTCGATCGAGCCAAGTTCAAACAGAGTCGAGTTGTCCACTAATAGTTCACATATGATTTTACTCGGCCAATTTTAAAGTATAATATATAGTTTTATAAGTTACATCAAGATAAAATACTAGAATTAATCTTATAATAATATACACATTCACACTCTATGCTTATTTCTTGATCTATATCATTTTATTTTTCAAGTCAAGGTTTAAGAACATATATAATTTTATTTTAAATTATTAAGACATTCAGAACTTAAGATATCGTACATTAGTTTTAAAATTATTAATGTCGAAATTTTATTATGTCTTCATGTTTTACCTAATGTTAAGTGGCATTTATGTCCACTTAGAATGCTCTATAGAGGCTTGAATTGGTGTTCTGTACTCGAGTTATTTATGTATTTGATGCGTTTTTGTTGTGTTTTTGCATTTCAGGCATAGTTGGATGAATCAGGAGATTTAGCATTGTTTTGGTGCTAAATTGGTGCTAGGAAGGTTTCTTCAATAAAAGCTCATGGATCGCCATCTAAAACCAGCCAGAAAAATAGAAATTCGAATTTTTTCCAGAAGGTCAGCGCGCCCGCGCTGTAGTAGCGCGCGCCCGCGCCGGGTGAATCGCGCGCTAGGTCGGGTTTCAAGAATCATGTTTTGAATTGAAGATTGAATTCTGACTTCTCTGCTGATTAGGGCTGCTATATAATGATAACTTAAGATCGTTTTTTATAACGAGACGTACCAGAGCTAAGGAGAAGACGTAAGAAGACCGTATAGCACAATTCAATCAAGGAGAAGAGGATCTAGTTTATTCTTGTGATTCTTTTTTTTAAGTTGTAATCTTGGATGCTAGTTTTCTTATTTGTTAAACCTATACTCTTGTTAACGTACTTGGTTTTATTATTCGTATTTATAAAAACTTAGTTTATTATACCATGCTTTTATCGGAACCCACCGTGATGATGAGTTCACTTATGGGATAATCGTTATGGTGGGGTTTTAACAGATTTACTTATGGATTTCTTTAGTTAACTGTTTCGATACCTTAGTGTGTGGTGATTGTATGATATCCAAGTATTGGTTGTGCTTATTTGTCTTATGAGCGTCGCGAACTTACAAGATAGCGTGTTAATCTCTATTGAAGTGAAAGTGAATATATGGGTTTAGAACTTGCCATGCTAGCATAGGTTCATGTATTTGATATACATTATTCGTAGGTAATTTTAACCATCTTACTTGCCCTATGTAATCATGATAGATAACTTGCACATTAAACCGTTATGTTGTCAAATTATATACACATATAGGGTCTCAATATAATTGGTGTTTATTCAACTTCAATCTCTTTTATGGATGTCTGATAGTAGGGTATTCGTACAATGAAAGTTAGCGTTTACTAGTTTCGCGTGATCTGATTAGTGTCATCACCATTGCATGCTAAGGTTAAGAACAGAAAGGCTATTAAATGAAGTAGTAATGAAGTTAGAATCCCATGTTTGTATCATATAGTTAATCACTCCTTTTAATCTCTTAGTTAATATTCTTTAATATAATCTGTAGTTAATCATAGTTATAAACAATCTCAAATTGTGATCATCTTAGCATTGAATAACAACCATAATATTATTGCATAAGTATATTGATTAAAATTAATCTAAATCAGTCTCTGTGGGAATGAACTAGAATTAATTCTATATTACTTGCGATCGCGTATACTTGCATGAATATTAGCACGTGTTTTCGTCCTAACAAGTTTTTGGCGCGGCTGTCGGGGACTCGGTGTTAGTTTTTAGTTTATATGCTTGACATCAGTGTTCGTTAAAGTTCATTGACTCTGATAATTTACTTACTTGTTTGTTTGTTGCATTTACAGGTACTCTAGAGAGATTGTATGCTAACGTGTTCTCAACTTCGAAAGAGAACACTGGAAAAAGCAGAGGAGCAAGTAGTTGAATAAATCTTTGTTAAGGAGAAGGTTGAAGAAGAAGCTCTTGTGCTGGTGGATTCTTTGTCTAATTATGGAGTTAATCAGATCACTAGTGCCTGTGAGCTTTATGCTGGTGCCCATGAGATGGAGTAGTGTGCTATTTCTAGTGAATCAACTCAGTTCGTGAGCAACTTTCAGAGGTCGCAGCAACCAGTTCCAGCCACCTATCATCCCAACAACCGCAATCATCCTAACTTCAGCTGGAGCAATACTCAGAACGCGGTACAACAGCCTTATCAGCAGTATGCAGCAAAGCAATACAACCCTCCTGGTTTTCAGCAACCGCAATATGCACCAAGACAACAACTCCAGCTGCAACAATCTAATGAAAAATCCGAATTGGAGGAGTTGAGGCTCATGTGCAAGAGCCAAGTGGTGTCTATCAAGACCTTGGAGATTCAAATTGGGCAGATTGCCAATACCTTGCCGAATCATCAACTTGGTTCACTACCTATTGACACAGAAGTTCCAGGCAAAAAGGCAGCTAAAGAGCAGGTTAAGGCAATCACATTGAGATATGGGAAGGTTGAAAATCCCGAAAAATCTCAAGTTTCAGAAGAAGAAGCTGTGGTTGAATAAGAAGTGCAGAAGAAAGTAGAAGTGGAATCGAGGAAGACTACTATGGAACACACTCCTCTCGAGGGTAATACAGGGGAGAAACAGATCTATCATCCACCTCCTTTTTCTAAGAGGCTATAAAAGAAAAAGCTGGATAAGCAGTTTGAGAAGTTTCTGGAGGTGTTCAAGAAACTTCATATCAATATACCTTTCGCTGAAGCTCTCGAATAGATGCCTAGTTATGTGAAATTTATGAAAGGTATTCTCCCTCGAAAAGTGAAGCTTGATGACTTAGAGACTGTTGTTCTCATGGAGGAGTGCAGTGCTGTGCTGCAACAGAAGTTGCCTCCAAAGCTTAAAGATCCTGGAAGCTTCACTATTCCTTACAATATCGGAAACTTGTCATTCGACAAGTGTTTGTGTGATTTGGGAGCTAGCATCAATATGATGCCTTGTTTCTCTTTTCAAGAAGTTGGATTTACTTGATCCAAAGCCTATTTATATGTCCTTGCAGTTGGCCGATCGCTCTATTATATATCCACAACGCATTGTGGAGGATGTCTTGGTCAAGGTGGACAAACTCATCTTTCCTGCTGATTTTATAATTCTTGATTTCTAGGAGGATAAGAAGATTCCCATAATCTTGGGAGGACCATTCTTGGCTACTGGCCGAATTTTGATAGATGTGTAGAAGGGTGAGCTTACCATGCGAGTACTGGATCAGGATGTGACTTTCAATATATTCAATGCCATGAAATTCCTAACTGAAAACGAGGAGTTCTTAAAAGAGGAGTTGGTTGATTCTGTGGTTACTCCAGAACTTGATCAAATGCTAAGGTCTGATGCCTTAGAAAAGGCCTTGTTGGGGAATTCAGATAGCGAAGATGACGAAGGTGATGAGCAGTTGCAATATTTGAATGCTTCTCCTTGGAAGAGAATGTTGGATATGCCTTTTGAATCTCTTGGAATGTTAAAACTGAAAAATGCTGAAGGGCGACTCAAGCCTTCTATTGAGGAAACTCCTACATTAGAGCTTAAACCATTGCCTGAACACTTAAGGTGTATTTTTTAGGTGATGCATCTACTTTTCCTGTTATTATTGCATCTGACCTTTCAGGTAGTGATGACGAAAAGCTCTTAAGAATTCTGAGAGAGTTCAAACCGGCAATTGGATGGACTATAGCAGATATCAAGAGAATCAACCCTTCTTATTGTATGCACAAAATTCTGCTAGAGGAAGGAAGCAAGCCGACTGTTGAGCAATAGAGAAGGCTTAATCCGATCATGAAAGAGGTTGTGAAGAAGGAAATTCTCAAGTGGCTAGATGCAGGGATCATCTATCCCATTTCTGATCGTTCTTGGGTGAGTCCAGTTCAGTGTGTGCTGAAAAAAGGAGGCATCACAGTTGTTGCTAATGAGAAGAATGAGCTCATTCCTACTCGAACAGTCACGGGGTGAAAAGTTTGCATGGACTACAGGAAGTTGAACAAGGCCACAAGGAAGGATCACTTCCCTCTTCCTTTTAATGATCAGATGCTTGACAGATTGGCTGGGCATGAGTACTGCTATCTTCTAGATGGCTATTCGGGTTATAATCATATTTGTATCGCTCCGGAATATCAGAAAAAAACTATCTTTACTTGTCTGTTTGGTACTTCCACCTTCAGAAGAGTTTCTTTTGGGTTGTGTGGAGCACCTGCCACATTTCAGAGATGCATGATGGATATCTTCTCTGATATGATTGGACAGAATGTGGAGGTGTTTATGGATAATTTCTCTGTGTTCGGTGATTCTTTTGATGAGTGCTTGCAAAATCTTGACGTCGTTCTTAAAAGGTGTGTTGAGACCAATCTGGTTCTAAACTGGGAGAAATATCACTTCATGGTGCAACAAGGCATCATTCTTCGGAACAAGGTTTCTAGTAAAGGTCTTGAGGTGGACAAAGCCAAGGTGGGGGTCATTGAAAACTTCCTCCACCAATTTCTGTTAAGGGCGTCCGCAGCTTTCTTGTTCATGCGAGTTTCTATAGGCGGTTCATCAAGGACTTCTCAAAAATCTCTAAACCCTTGTGCAATCTTCTATATAAAGATGTCCCTTTAAAGTTTGATGACGAATGCCTTGCTACTTTCAAGATCTTAAAGAAGAATTTAATCACGGAACCTGTCATAACTACACCTAATTAGAATGAACCTTTTGAAATGATGTGCGATGCAAGTGACTATGCAGTTGGAGCAGTTCTTGGGTAGATAAAAAACAACATATTTCATATGGTCTACTATGCTAGTAAGACCCTCAATGGTGCTCAACTGAACTATACTACTACTGAAAAAGAACTCTTAGCCATTGTCTACGGTTTTGAGAAGTTTTGATCTTATTTGGTTGGGACGAAGGTGACCGTTTTCATTGATCACGCTGCGATTCGATATCTCGTCTTGAAGAAGGAATCAAGTCGTTGATCATCTCTCTCATTTGGAATATCCAAGTGCAACTTCACAGGATAAGACATTGATAAATGAGTCTTTTCCCGATGAGCAGTTGTTTGAGGTGCAAGAAGAAGAACCGTGGTTAGCAGACATTGTGAACTACCTTGTGAGCAATATTATGCCTCCAAACTTGTCTTCTGCTCAAAGGAAGAAGTTTCTTCATGAGGTGAAGTGGTACATGTGAGATGAGCCTTTTTTGTTTAGGCAAGGAGCTGACCAAATCATCATGAGATGTATTCTGTACATCGAAATGGGGGGGGGGGGGATCTTGCGAGACTGTCATTCGACTATTTATGGAGGCCATTATGGTGGAAAAAATACAGAGCTCGTATCCTTTAAGCGGAATTCTTTTGTCCTATATTGTTTAATGATGCACATCAGTTTGTTTTGAAGTGTGATCGATGCCAGCAGGTTGGTAATATGTCCAAGACGGATGAGATGCCTCTTAATATGCTTCTCGAGGTTGAGGTCTTCGATGTTTCAGGAATTGACTTCATGGGGCCATTCGTCTCATTTTGTAATAATCAGTATATCTTGTTGGCGGTTGATTATGTCTCGAAATGGGTGGAAGTGAAGGCTTTGCCGATAAATGATGCGAGGGTAGTGCTAAATTTTCTTCATAAGCAGATATTCACAAGATTTGGGACTCCAAGAGTCATAATCAGTGACGAGGGATCGCATTTCTACAATCGCAAATTCACTGCTATGATGCAGTGGTATAATTTGAATCATCACATTACTACAGCCTACCATCCTCAGACTAATGGTCAAGCTGAGGTATCTAACAGAGAGATCAAGCGTATTCTAGAGAAAGTGGTGTTTCCGTCGAGAAAAGATTGATCTTTGAAGCTAGATGAAGCTGTTTCGGCGTATTGAACATCATATAAGACTCCGCTAGGTATGTCACCGTTTCAGTTGGTTTGGGTAAGAGGTGTCATTTGCCTGTGGAGCTAGAGCATAAATCATATTGGGCTTTGAAGAAGTTAAACCTTGATTTGGATGTAGCCGGTAAAAAGAGAATGCTTCAATTGAATGAACTCGATGAGTTTTGGCTTCAAGAGTATGAGAACAATAAAATGTATAAGGAGAAAGTCAAGAGGTGGCACGATATGAGTCTAGTGCTCAAATCATTTATGTCGGGGTAACAAGTTCTTTTGTTCAACTCTTGTCTCAATCTTTTTCCTGGAAAGTTGAAGTCGAGGTGGTCAGGGCCGTTTGTTATCAAAACTGTGTTTCCACATGGAGCGGTGAAGATTTTTGAAAATGATCTAGGCCAAGCATTGAAAGTGAATGGACAAAGGTTGAAGCATTACTATGGGAATACGGAAAACCGTGAGGTGGTTAGTGTCGTTTTATTGTCCACTTGATCTCGGGATTCAATCATTCCCACCTCGATAGTCTATACCTGATTTCACAATAACATTTTTATTCAAATTGAGGTCAATCCATATGGCCTCCCAAAAGATAACAACGGTTATCCGCTTTTCTTGCCTGATTTGGTAATGATAACGTGGATGTTCTAAAAGATATTGGTCATGTTCAACGTGAACTTTTTAGTTCTAACTACTCATTTACCTCTTTTATTTATCTCAACAGTCATCTCAATATTGGGATATCTTTTATACTTGGCGTCCCCCTTTTTGGGTATCAATTCACATGCGTTACTTACACTTCACATTCTTGAAGGTCACTTCCTTCATCCAATTTCCTAATTTCTTACTTTCTTGTCTCCTCAGTCTATCCGCGTCTCATTATTTATCCTTCGAACTATCTCAAGGTTTCCTTGAATCCTCCCAACTTAAAGGGGATAAAATATATGTATCTCTTATGCCTTCAACCATCTACTTTAACTCATGGTGAATCACCTTCATCCTGACGATTACATACTTTTCTATTTCTATAGCTACGAGTCTTTAGGGTTTCCTCATACCCAACTCCCTTATCATTCCTCAAACTCTATTGCCTTTATATTCCTTTCCACTTCGGTTTCTTTTTATTTTCCCTTCTCTTACAATCATTTCATGAACCCGCTAATCATTGACTTCAAACATCACGTCGTTCTGGGATTCTTGTCCTCAGAACGAATCTTGATAACTTTTACAACTTAGATTCATAATTCATCATACTCGTCCGCCTTTGTTCTGGCTCTAAAGCTTTTACACTATCTCTCTATCTTCCTTAGTCTTCCACCAGTGGGTGGCCTCTCTCTTAGGAAGGTAAGTGGAATAAATAGTCTTTTGTGCTTCGTCAATCATTTAGAATCTCAAATGATTCCTCTATTTCCTTTAGCCAGGCTCTTGCCTCGACTGGGTCAGCTTGTTCCTTGGAACTCTAAGAGCTTAGCGACTTAAAGGTCCTGAAAGAATTTCACACCACATTGTTTCCTCGGGGTGGTGTTTTGGGATAAAAGTATAAGTTTTGTTTAGGCAGGTCCATGAATTGCCCGATAGGAGTACCATCCTGGTTCTTCCTATCTTGCTCGACTTTTGTTTTCTCATTATGAAATGTTTCATCCTTCTCCCATAATCGGGGTTATTTTATATGTTAAGATCCTTATTTTCCATTTCATTATGTTATGGGTTCCTTCTTTCTTGATGGCGACCTCCCTGACTATCATATTCAGGGTTTGCCCTAAATCTTATTCCTCGAACTATGGCTTTCATCTAAGATCTCATCTTTAAGCTCTTGAACATTGAAACCCAATATTGGTCGGAATACCTCATTATTCCCTTATCATCTTCCTTGGTATTAATCTCTTCTTCCGTCATTGGCTCTCTGCCTTCATTCATCACTTTTTCTTAGCACAAAATTATCTTTTCCAATAATTCAGGTTGCATTACAATCTCAAACAGCTTTTCGGTATCGGCTTCGGTTATCTTCACTTCTATTTCCATTTTCTCGAAATCTCTTACCAACTCTCCCAAAGACATTATCATCTTGAGTTTCCCCTTTCTACTAAGGGCGTTAACCACCATATTGGCTTTCCCTGGATGATAAATAATCTCATAATCGTAATCCTTGATTAGATCTAACCACCTCCTCTGGTGCATGTTGAGCTCTTTCTGCGTGAAAATGCACTAGAGCACTTATGGCTTGTGTAAATCTCGCACTTCTCTCCATACAAGTAGTGCCTCCAATCTTTAGGGAAAAACTATTGCCACGAGCCGAAGATCATGGGTGGGGATATTGAATTTTATATTCCCTTAATTGTCTTGACGCGTACGCGATTACCTTGTTGTGCTATATAAGAAGCACCCTAATTCCTTATGCGAAGCGTAACTACACATCACGAAATCTCCTTTTTCCATCCGGAAACGCCAACGTAGGGGCCGTCACCAACCTTTGCTTCAGTCTTACGAGTAAGCCGCGTTAAAGGGGCTACTATCTTTACAAACTTGAACGAACCTCCGGTAGTGACTGGCCAATCCTACCTCTGGTAGTCGCTCTAACCATGGTTATCAATTCCTTAGTGGTCCTTTATTCATTCTTGTCAGGATCCTCCACCGGATCCTCCTCAGCAACAATCCCTTCTAGGAAAACATCCTCAACCGCTACATCCTCAATATGAACATCATCTGGTCCCTCATTAGGACGCTCTATTGGATCCACAATCTGATCCCAAATGTATAGAAAAACATCATCATATTATTGCTCTTGAACTTCAGGGTTCGGAGTCCCACTACCATATACGATAACGAACTACGCTTCTATCACGATATTTATAAGGGTTCCCATAAGGGTTTTAACTGTCAGTACTATATTAGGTAGTCTGACTATGAACTTGGCAAGAGTTCTTATTATCTTATTAAACTTCTTATCTTAACGTCGCATCAATCCTGAGGTTTATAACACTTAGCTCTGATACCATTTCTGTAGCACCCCCAAATCCGGGGTCGGGAATCCGGGTTGTCACGAGTTCCATTTCCCTTAATAACACCCAATCTTAATAAACAACCAACTTCTGCGTACTGTGACCCCACAATAAACACACACACCACAAGTTATAGTCTTAGAGATGAATATCAAAAATAACACAAGTCATTTTATTCCACAATTATAAGTCATTACATCTCAAAAGGATTTCTGAATAAATTTACATATTCTTTGCCATTATTACAATTCAAAATATACATAAGTCTGGTACATCAACAGTTGAAAACCTAGCATATTGGTAGTTCCTACCTCAGCTACAGTGGCATCAATGCCTACAGGAAACTGCGGAACGTTTCCTATCCGCTCACAAATTGGGAGCTTGGTCCTGTTCATCTTATCTATCTGTTGTTGTGTGATGAAAGAAGAAAGCAAGGGTGAGCAACAAGCCCACCGAAATAATATGTATAATAATTAACAATATATGAGCATTCTCATAGTACTCATGAAAGTCTTGGTCAAGAAGAAATGAACCAAGTTGATATCGTAACGCGACCAAGTCGCAAAATATTCAGTATATATACATATTTACTTTTCAAAATCTTTGAAATCCTCTGACATGTATAATATACACGGAGTTCCAGTTTATAACTGTATAAAATATCGTTGCAAGGTGATCTTATATATCTAACCTTGTCTCAACGTTTTTCTGAAAATCCTTGTCATGCATAAGATAATCATTAACCAGATATAAGTTGAAAAGATGAAGTTACGAGATACTCCAATATACTTATATCTTTTCCGAATACTACTTGAAGTACCACCGTTCAAGGTATAATCAGTTTCAAAAGTTCATCACATAGATGAGACTACAAGATAAGACTTGAATAGATTCAATCTTTGAAATATCATTCAAAAGAAATGAAGTTACAAGATACTTCATTTAAGTCCCGATATAGATATACACCTATATATATATCTCATACATTCCCTGAAAACCTCTGTCATGAAAAGTATAAACAGAGTTGTCATATCCAATAAATTTCGAAAGAAGTGAATTTTGGCATAAACCTGATATCTTGCTGATCAGGCCAAGATACCAATAAGTAACCTTTTCTACTAGTAGATGGACAAATTGTCCACTGGTCATCACCCTGGCCGCATTAGGACCTATGCTGGACTGCCACTCAGCCACTTACGCATTGATGGACTCTCACTGAGCCACTTACACTTTCATGGACGCCCACTGAGCCCATGTTGCTTATGCCGACTCAAATATATGGACTTACTTCCCGAACGTTGGGCAAGTAATCAAAATGTTTTCTCAAAACAGCAACATCATTGCGAACATAAAATACACCACAAAGTCGGATCCCACGGGTTTGGAGCGAGTATTTAAATCCCCTTCGAAAGGAAGATCTTAAATCTAAAAATGAGTTTTGGGATCCGCTCTAACTTTTAAAATCATTTTGAAGACTCGAAAACATTTTAAAGAATGTTTAGAGTAATGATGACTTAATAAAATAAGTCACTCCCGATATGTTAAAAAATATCTGAATATTATTATTTAAATAATATTCTTATAAGGATAATCTTTATAAAAATAATTGAAGTAGAAGTTTTAAAACTCATACTTGAAATGAATAATAAATAACCAAAGATATACTTATACGAAAGTACGATCTTTATTTGAATAATCGAAAATAAGTTTGATTATCGAAATATTATTCTTTAATAAAATAAAGAATACTATTTAATAAAATAAGCAGAGTCATAAGTCCTTGAATGAATATTCAAAATAATATTCATTAAATAAAATAAGTGGAGTCATAAGTCCTCGAATGAATATTCAAAATAATATTCATTAACTAAAATAAAGTTATCGAATAAACCTTATTCGATTAATAGTTTTGAAAACTATTTATATATATATACATATACTATACTCGGGAACATCGACTCCCGGTTTAGAAAAATGTTCACTTTCGGGTCCCCTATACTAAGGGTATACGTAACTACTGCTTATCTCTAGCATAGGTATTATGCAACTTATAAGCATTTGAATTGATAAAAGAATATCAAGATTACGAAACAGGCATGCATATAAATATCATATCATATGCTCCAATATATCGGAAGACTTTGCTAATAATAATCATGCACTTATCACAAGATAATGCATATACATATATACATCACAACAACAGTTATACGGGTAGAAAACTTGCCTAAGTGTCCCGGGGTAGACTTAAGCTTAGAGTGGGTCCGGTAACCTATGAACAACAACATAAGCCGGAATTAGACCATGGTCACTTAAGAAACTAGTCAAAACTCACTCACACCCTAACGGTCGCTTACGGTCGCTTATACGCTTAACGATTTGCATTAATCGCTCTCGTACCCTCGGCTCTACTAATTTTAATAAATTAATTGTTACGAATTTTAAGGCGACTCTTTCTCCAGAACTTTAACAACTGACTAATTAATCTTACATAATTGTTTCGTAATCCAATTAGTCATTTAAGGGCCTTAAACAAGGTTTCAAAGTTAAGCGAGGGGCAAAGGTTCGTTCACGAAACACAGTAACCTAAAACGGTCGTTTCTCCTAAACCGTAAATCGGATCTAAGCGAAACACATACCAAAAAGAAGCTTACGAAATGATCTAGCTAAACATGGCAAGGTTACATAATGGTCAGTGAGCTTTCTTTCCCGAACACTAAGTACGAGCAGTTGAATAAAACGGGCATTACGACGGCTATGTTTACGCGATTGCCAATGTTTAAACTACTCCAATCCATCACAAATCAACTCACAACCACCAATACAACCAAAATTCACCTAAACCATACCACATCAGTCCATAACCTCCAAGTTTTTCAACTCAAACAACCACAATCAAGACCTATGAACTATAATCAAGCTTCAATTACCAAAACACTTCCAAATCAAACCAAACTACTAATAATCACAATCCATGCTTCTCATTTCACAAAACCAACCATTAAACTTATTAAAAATAAAGTAAAGGCTAGGGTTTGAAGTTTATACCTTCCTTGGGAGGTGTTAAGTTGCTAGGAAGCCTTAGGGAGCCTCCTACAAGCTTGATCTTTCCAAAGAAATCAAGAACACAAAGTTAGGTTTTAAGTTTCTAAAAGTCCGATTGAAAGCACTGTAAAAATGAGGGCCTTAACATGCTTATTTGGATGATACTTGTGAACAAGAGTTGTAGGCCATCTCAATACCTTTCCAACGAGCTATAGAACACAACATTTGAGTGAGTATTAAAGGAGATATGGCAGTTTGAAGTTGCCGGTATTGTTTTGGCCGAGAGCTTTGTTCTTGGAAGCAAAAGTCAACTCTCCTTCTTTTTATTTTATGAAATAATGCTTGGTTGCTTCTCTTTTTGTCTTATCAAATGATTTAAATTTTTTACCATGGTTAATTTTGCATGGTCCAAAATCAACCAACAAAACAAAATCCCTTTGTCATGCTTATGTCATCAAGCTTGTGTCATCTTTTTACACTTGTTTTCCCTTTGTGGTGTGATGACATCATCACCTACTAACCACTTTGATTAACCCTTAATTACTTGGCTAATGACCGCTTATCTGTTATACGGTTCGCTTAACTTTTGTTCTCGTTCGTCGGATGAGGGATCATATCCAGGATCTTATTACTTGGGTTTCCCTAAACCTTTCTCAATATTTTATATTCCTTTTATGATCCTCTCTTATAATCCTTGAATTTAAATCCTTTTAATCATGTTACCTTATACTCAATTCTTTCGGTATCTGGTAGATTTTCGGGGAAAATCAATGTGTCCGGATTCGAATTCTGACGACCTTTACATACACTCATTTACTTTATGGAATACCAATACGATCTCAGAATTTCCATAACAGTTCCTATATAGTGTTGTCTGATAATTTTCCTTAATCAGCATCATCAGCAAAGAGTTACTATTCATCAATGTTTCAAAAATTCCAAAAATTGGGGTTATTACAGTCTCCCCTCCTTAAAAGGATTCCGTCCCGGAATCAGATAGAAAATGAATAGGGATACTTTTTTAGCATTGCACTTTCTAACTCTCAAGTCAATTTTCCACATTGTGGTTCTACTACCAAACTCTGACTAGTTTGATAACCCTTCTCTCAAACACTTGTTCTTTTTCGATCTATAACCCTTACTGGTTGCTCCATATAGGTCAACTTCGGTTGCATGTCTATGCGCTCGTATTCTCCTATGTGTCCGATATTCGGATTATGCTTCCTTAATATTGATACGTGGAACATGTTATGAACTTGATGCAGGTTCGGGGGTAGGGCTAGTTCATTTGATAACTTTCCAATACATCGTAATATATCCAAGGGTCCAACAAATCGTGGACTTAGCTTTCCTTTCTTTCCGAACCTCATCAATCCTTTCCAAGGGTTTCCAAGGGGATACCTTTAACAACACTAGGTCCCCTTTCATACTCTTTGTCCTTTCGAGTCAAATCAACATACTTCTTCCGTCCATCCCGGGGTTGCTACCAGCCGTCCTCTTATTAGATCCACTATGTCTTTGGTCCTTTGGATCACTTCAGGTCCGAGCATCTTGCGCTCTCCAACTTCATTCCGATACAAGGGAGATCAGTATTGCCATCCCTAAAGGGCCTCATAAGGCGTCATCCTGATACTGACATAAAACCTATTGTCATAAGAAAACTCAATCCATGCTAAGTGATCATCCCAAATTCTTTCAAGTCTATCGCCTAGACTCTCATCATAGTTTCTTGCGCTATAGGTTTTTCTTCTCAATACCCATTTTTTTCCAGTTTGTAGTCATTACTATCTTCCGTACATAATACTATACTGGTTACACTTTTGCTCGTTAGCATTCTATAACCTTTTAAGAATTGCGTCAACCTTAGTATCACGAATACGTTAGATTCGGAATACCACCGCACTGATACTACTTCCTTTCTAGCTGCTTCCATCTTCGAAAGCTTGATCCATCATATAGAAGTAAAAGATTTTATTGAGAGATCACTATGATCATGAACACTTGTTACATCGCATAGTTAGTATAGAAGGTGGCCAGCCTTTAGTACATGACAAGCAATTAAACAATAGATGGTATCCTACTAGGCTTCTATCACACAGATAGATAGTCATTCGACAATACCTCCCCTTCTGGAAGGGTTGTTCTTCTCAGCTTATATGAAATGAAAAGGAGAGAAAAGAACGAATTGAAGAGAATTGTATATATATATAATATACTGCCACATAATATCTGGCTTGGAATCTACCTCTGAACTATAGAGGTTTGTCATAGGAGAACAAAATATATACGTATATATATATATATATATCAACATCAAGTATTATAGCATCGTATTTCACATGCCTAAATTTTTTTGCTATTCCGTCCATCATTCTATGGACCCATGCTCTTGCTCGAGCTTATACACAATCACCTTTGAAACTCCCTCGACATCGAAAATCGAATCTGGGATTTCATTCTAGACATCATCGTTACTAGAATTCTATGCTTGCACTGCAACCTTCCACGTATAGTAATACAGTTCTCTATTCATAAGAAGGAATGGGTAGATAATCGACTTAATTAGTCTATCAATGATAACTTATACATCACCACAATCCGATTAGTGGTACTCAATCTCAACATCCATTCCAATACAACTCTTACGGTTGTAATTAATCGGCTCATTACTCGTAGAATCATTTCTTGCATTACTATGGTCCACCGTTGACCTACTGTAGTCATTCGTTTTCCATGAAGTCTTAATAGCTAACCATACAGAGTCCATACATATCGTATCGAATCCTTCTAAGGAGGTAACATAATCACCATTAATGATTCATGAAGAACACTCCCGATCCTGACGTACATACATGACATGAAGCAGATAAAATTGCAGAAGAGTTTCAATCAAAGCAACGATAGCAGGTTAATACCATTCTTAATCATATGCCTTCAATAGAAGACGTAACTCAAAGGTTTTTTTAATCCTTTTTGAAACATGGTCCTGGCTTATTCTCAAGATAGGACCTTCTAAGATAGATAGCCCGCTCACAACGCTACATGAATTAAATCTTTACCAAACTATTATTACGGTTGAGTATCGCACAATCATCAGAAAGAATGTCAATCTTTCACACCATAATACAACCTTCACGGCTTTAACCATCATCATTATATTCCTCTGGCACGAGCGCCTATAATTGCTCTCTTATACTTAGAGTGTCGGCCACCTCATTGGCCTTTCCTAATATTAATAGTTCCTTATAATCAATGTCATTTTAACCACCTTCAACTAAATTTTCTACCTCATTTCAAATCACTGCTTATGTGAAATGCTTTTCTTAAGTCCTGGTGAGAAAAAAAATATCACCATTTTGCCATAATTCATTACCTCGGTCTTTAGAGGCTAACATTGTCACGACTGACTCTCGATCATACTTAGGACGTCTCTTATCTTGGGTCCTTCTTGCTTTAACAATTCTGACCCCCATTAGTTCAATCTATACTTCTCATGGTTTAATACGTGCCCCACTTGGCATTATTATAATTACGTCATATTTCCTTTATCAAGATTTCTATTCTTCAGAACTTTGAATATTACCTTTCTCCTAGTAAGACCTCTAAGGTTATCCTTGAATCGTTCCTCCTGTATTCCCTAGATACAGGGCATATCAAAATACCATTTACTAATACTAGAACCATTGTCTATATACTTCTGAAAAATTTCTCCACTGATCCTTAAAGGTTGTTGTTACCTTAATCCTTTCCAATTCATACTGTCAAAACTCATACTGTCACTATTAAGGGTGAAATGCCAACCTTCATGCATTCCCCTATGGTTCATCTCAAGTTATCGAGGTTCTATCCTTAATTCCACCTTTAAAAAGGTACTCACATCCTTCCATGGGTAAATCAAGTCATATATCCTTGATAAGGGTATCTTATTCAATCATTCCCACCTCGATAGTCTATACCTGATTTCACAATAACATTTTTATTCAAATTGAAGTCAATCCATATGGCCTACCAAAAGATAACAACGGTTATCCGCTTTTCTTGCCTGATTTGGTAATGATAACGTGGATGTTCTAAAAGATATTGGTCGTGTTCAACGTGAACTTTTTAGTTCTAACTACTCATTTACCTCTTTTATTTATCTCAACAGTCATCTCAATGTTGGGATATATTTTATACTTGGCGTCCCCCTTTTTGGGTATCAATTCACATGCGTTACTTACACTTCACATTCTTGAAGGTCACTTCCTTCATCCAATTTCCTAATTTCTTACTTTCTTGTCTCTTCAGTCTATCCGCGTCTCATTATTTATCCTTCGAACTATCTCAAGGTTTCCTCGAATCCTCCCAACTTAAAGGGGATAAAATATATGTATCTCTTATGCCTTCAACCATCTACTTTAACTCATGGTGACTCACCTTCATCCTGACGATTACATACTTTTCTATTTCTATAGCTACGAGTCTTTAGGGTTTTCTCATACCCAACTCCCTTATCATTCCTCAAACTCTATTGCCTTTATATTCCTTTCCACTTCGGTTTCTTTTTATTTTCCTTTCTCTTACAATCATTTCATGAACCCACTAATCATTGACTTCAAACATCACGTCGTTCTGGGATTCTTGTCCTCAGAACAAATCTTGATAACTTTTATAACTTAGATTCATAATTCATCATACTCGTCCGCCTTTGCTCTGGCTCTAAAGCTTTTACACTATCTCTCTATCTTCCTTAGCCTTCCACCAGCGGGTGGCCTCTCTCTTAGGCAGGTAAGTGGAAAAAATACTCTTTTGTGCTTCGTCAATCATTTAGAATCTCAAATGATTCCTCTATTTCTTTTAGCCAGGCTCTTGCCTCGACTGGGTCAGCTTGTTCCTTGGAACTCTAAGAGCTTAGCGACTTAAAGGTCCTGAAGAATTTCACACTACATTATTTCCTCAGGGTGGTGTTTGGGGATAAAAGTATAAGTTTTGTTTAGGCAGGTCCATGAATTGCTCAATAGGAGTACCATCCTGGTTCTTCCTATCTTGCTCGACTTTTGTTTTCTCATTATGAAATGTTTCATCCTTCTCCCATAATCGGGGTTATTTTATACGTTAAGATCCTTGTTTTCCATTTCATTATGTTATGGGTTCCTTCTTTCTTGATGGCGACCTCCCTGACTATCATATTCAGGGTTTGCCCTAAATCTTATTCCTCGAACTATGGCTTTCATCTAAGATCTCATCTTTAAGCTCTTGAACATTGAAACACAATATTGGTCAGAATACCTCATTATTCCCTTATCACGTTCCTCGGTATTAATCTCTTCTCCCGTCATTGGCTCTCTGCCTTCATTCATCACTTTTTCTTGGCACAATATGATCTTTTCCAATAATTCGGGCTGCATTACAATCTCAAACAGCTTTTCATCATCGGCTCTGGTTACCTTCACTTCAATTTCCATTTTCTCGAAATCTCTTATCAACTCTCCCAAAGACTTTATCATCTTGAGTATCTCCTTTCTACTAAGGGCGTTAGCCACCATATTGGCTTTCCCTGGATGATAAAGAATCTCATAATCGTAATCCTTGATTAGATCTAACCACCTCCTCTGGTGCATGTTGAGCTCTTTCTGCGTGAAAATGCACTAGAGCACTTATGGCTTGTGTAAATCTCACACTTCTCTTCATACAAGTAGTGCCTCCAATCTTTAGGGAAAAACTATTGTCACGAGCCCAAGCTCATGGGTGGGGATATCGAATTTAATATTTCCTTAATTGTCTTGACGCGTACGCGATTACCTTGTTGTGCTGAAGAAGAGGCACCCTAATTCCTTATGCGAAGCGTAACTACACATCACGAAATCTCCTTTTTCCATCCGGCAACACCAACATAGGGGCCGTCACCAACCTTTGCTTCAGTTCTTAAAAGCTGTTCTCGCATTTCTCTGTCCATTCGAACTTCTCAGTCTTACGAGTAAGTCGCGTTAAAGGGGCTACTATCTTTACAAACTTGAACGAACCTCCGGTAGTGACCGACCAATCCTACCTCTTGTAGTCGCTCTAACCATGGTTATCAATTCCTCAGTGGTCCTTTATTCATTCTTGTCAGGATCCTCCACCAGATCCTCCTCAGCAACAATCCCTTATAGGAAAACATCCCCAACCGCTACATCCTCAATATGAACATCATTCGGTCCCTCGTTAGGACGCTCTATTGGATCCATAATCTGATCCCCAATATATAGAAAAACATCATCATATTATTGCTCTTGAACTTCAGGGTTCGGAGTCCCACTACCATATACGATAACGAACTACACTTCTATCACGATATTTATAAGGGTTCCCATAAGGGTTTTAACTGTCAGTACTATGTTAGGTAGTCTGACTATGAACTTGGCAAGAGTTCTTATTATCTTATTAAACTTCTTATCTTAACGTCGGATCATCTCTGAGGTTTATAACGCTTAGCTCTGATACCATTTCTGTAACACCCCCAAATCCGGGGTCGGGGATCCGGGTTGTCACGAGTTCCATTTCCCTTAATAACACCCAATCTTAATAAACAACCAACTACTGCGTACTGTGACCCCACAATAAACACACACACCACAAGTTATAGTCTCAGAGATGAATATCAAAAATAACACAAGTCATTTTATTCCACAAATTATAAGTCATTACACCTTAAAAGGGTTTCTGAATAAATTTACATATTCTTTGCCATTATTACAATTCATAATATACATAAGTCTGGTACATCAACAGTTGAAAACCTAGCATATTGGTAGTTCCTACCTCAGCTACAGTGGCATCAATGCCTACAGGAAACTGCGGAACGTTTCCTATCCGCTCACAAATTGGGAGCTTGGTCCTGTTCATCTTGTCTATCTGTTGTTGTGTGATGAAAGAAGAAAGCAAGGGTGAGCAACAAGCCCACCGAAATAATATGTATAATAATTAACAATATATGAGCATTCTCATAGTACTCATGAAAGTCTTGGTCAAGAAGAAATGAACCAAGTTGATATCGTAACGCGACCAAGTCGCAAAATATTCAGTATATATACATATTTACTTTTCAAAATCTTTGAAATCCTCTGACATGTATAATATACACGGAGTTCCAGTTTATAACTGTATAAAATATCGTTGCAAGGTGATCTTATATATCTAACCTTGTCTCAACGTTTTTCTAAAAATCCTTGTCATGCATAAGATAATCATTAACCAGATATAAGTTGAAAAGATGAAGTTACGAGATACTCCAATATACTTATATCTTTTCCGAATACTACTTGAAGTACCACCGTTCAAGGTATAATCAGTTTCAAAAGTTCATCACATAGATGAGACTACAAGATAAGACTTGAATAGATTCAATCTTTGAAATATCATTCAAAAGAAATGAAGTTACAAGATACTTCATTTAAGTCCCGATATAGATATACACCTATATATATATCTCATACATTCCCTGAAAACCTCTGTCATGAAAAGTATAAACAGAGTTGTCATATCCAATAAATTTCGAAAGAAGTGAATTTTGGCATAAACCTGATATCTTGCTGATCAGGCCAAGATACCAATAAGTAACCTTTTCTACTAGTAGATGGACAAATTGTCCACTGGTCATCACCCTAGCCGCATTAGGACCTATGCTGGACTGCCACTCAGCCACTTACGCATTGATGGACTCTCACTGAGCCACTTACACTTTCATGGACGCCCACTGAGCCCATGTTGCTTATGCCGACTCAAATATATGGACTTACTTCCCGAACGTTGGGCAAGTAATCAAAATGTTTTCTCAAAACAGCAACATCATTGCGAACATAAAATACACCACAAAGTCGGATCCCACGGGTTTGGAGCGAGTATTTAAATCCCCTTCGAAAGGAAGATCTTAAATCTAAAAATGAGTTTTGGGATCCGCTCTAACTTTTAAAATCATTTTGAAGACTCGAAAACATTTTAAAGAATGTTTAGAGTAATGATGACTTAATAAAATAAGTCACTCCCGATATGTTAAAAAATATCTGAATATTATTATTTAAATAATATTCTTATAAGGATAATCTTTATAAAAATAATTGAAGTAGAAGTTTTAAAACTCATACTTGAAATGAATAATAAATAACCAAAGATATACTTATACGAAAGTACGATCTTTATTTGAATAATCGAAAATAAGTTTGATTATCGAAATATTATTCTTTAATAAAATAAAGAATACTATTTAATAAAATAAGCAGAGTCATAAGTCCTTGAATGAATATTCAAAATAATATTCATTAAATAAAATAAGTGGAGTCATAAGTCCTCGAATGAATATTCAAAATAATATTCATTAACTAAAATAAAGTTATCGAATAAACCTTATTCGATTAATAGTTTTGAAAACTATTTATATATATATACATATACTATACTCGGGAACATCGACTCCCGGTTTAGAAAAATGTTCACTTTCGGGTCCCCTATACTAAGGGTATACGTAACTACTGCTTATCTCTAGCATAGGTATTATGCAACTTATAAGCATTTGAATTGATAAAAGAATATCAAGATTACGAAACAGACATGCATATAAATATCATATCATATGCTCCAATATATCGGAAGACTTTGCTAATAATAATCATGCACTTATCACAAGATAATGCATATACATATATACATCACAACAACAGTTATACGGGTAGAAAACTTGCCTAAGTGTCCCGGGGTAGACTTAAGGTTAGAGTGGGTCCGGTAACCTATGAACAACAACATAAGCCGGAATTAGACCACGGTCACTTAAGAAACTAGTCAAAACTCACTCACACCCTAACGGTCGCTTACGGTCGCTTATACGCTTAACGATTTGCATTAATCGCTCTCGTACCCTCGGCTCTACTAATTTTAATAAATTAATCGTTACGAATTTTAAGGCGACTCTTTCTCCAGAACTTTAACAACTGACTAATTAATCTTACATAATTGTTTCGTAATCCAATTAGTCATTTAAGGGCCTTAAACAAGGTTTCAAAGTTAAGCGAGGGGCAAAGGTTCGTTCACGAAACACAGTAACCTAAAACGGTCGTTTCTCCTAAACCGTAAATCGGATCTAAGCGAAACACATACCAAAAAGAAGCTTACGAAATGATCTAGCTAAACATGGCAAGGTTACATAATGGTCAGTGAGCTTTCTTTCCCGAACACTAAGTACGAGCAGTTGAATAAAACGGGCATTACGACGGCTATGTTTACGCGATTGCCAATGTTTAAACTACTCCAATCCATCACAAATCAACTCACAACCACCAATAAAACCAAAATTCACCTAAACCATACCACATCAGTCCATAACCTCCAAGTTTTTCAACTCAAACAACCACAATCAAGACCTATGAACTATAATCAAGCTTCAATTACCAAAACACTTCCAAATCAAACCAAACTACTAATAATCACAATCCATGCTTCTCATTTCACAAAACCAACCATTAAACTTATTAAAAATAAAGTAAAGGCTAGGGTTTGAAGTTTATACCTTCCTTGGGAGGTGTTAAGTTGCTAGGAAGCCTTAGGGAGCCTCCTACAAGCTTGATCTTTCCAAAGAAATCAAGAACACAAAGTTAGGTTTTAAGTTTCTAAAAGTCCGATTGAAAGCACTGTAAAAATGAGGGCCTTAACATGCTTATTTGGATGATACTTGTGAACAAGAGTTGTAGGCCATCTCAATACCTTTCCAACGAGCTATAGAACACAACATTTGAGTGAGTATTAAAGGAGATATGGCAGTTTGAAGTAGCCGGTATTGTTTTGGCCGAGAGCTTTGTTCTTGGAAGCAAAAGTCAACTCTCCTTCTTTTTATTTTATGAAATAATGCTTGGTTGCTTCTCTTTTTGTCTTATCAAATGATTTAAATTTTTTACCATGGTTAATTTTGCATGGTCCAAAATCAACCAACAAAACAAAATCCCTTTGTCATGCTTATGTCATCAAGCTTGTGTCATCTTTTTACACTTGTTTTCCCTTTGTGGTGTGATGACATCATCACCTACTAACCACTTTGATTAACCCTTAATTACTTGGCTAATGACCGCTTATCTGTTATACGGTTCGCTTAACTTTTGTTCTCGTTCGTCGGATGAGGGATCATATCCAGGATCTTATTACTTGGGTTTCCCTAAACCTTTCTCAATATTTTATATTCCTTTTATGATCCTCTCTTATAATCCTTGAATTTAAATCCTTTTAATCATGTTACCTTATACTCAATTCTTTCGGTATCTGGTAGATTTTCGGGGAAAATCAATGTGTCCGGATTCGAATTCTGACGACCTTTACATACACTCATTTACTTTATGGAATACCAATACGATCTCAGAATTTCCATAACAGTTCCTATATAGTGTTGTCTGATAATTTTCCTTAATCAGCATCATCAGCAAAGAGTTACTATTCATCAATGTTTCAAAAATTCCAAAAATTGGGGTTATTACAGTCTCCCCTCCTTAAAAGGATTCCGTCCCGGAATCAGATAGAAAATGAATAGGGATACTTTTTTAGCATTGCACTTTCTAACTCTCAAGTCAATTTTCCACATTGTGGTTCTACTACCAAACTCTGACTAGTTTGATAACCCTTCTCTCAAACACTTGTTCTTTTTCGATCTATAACCCTTACTGGTTGCTCCATATAGGTCAACTTCGGTTGCATGTCTATGCGCTCGTATTCTCCTATGTGTCCGATATTCGGATTATGCTTCCTTAATATTGATACGTGGAACATGTTATGAACTTGATGCAGGTTCGGGGGTAGGGCTAGTTCATTTGATAACTTTCCAATACATCGTAATATATCCAAGGGTCCAACAAATCATGGACTTAGCTTTCCTTTCTTTCCGAACCTCATCAATCCTTTCCAAGGGTTTCCAAGGGGATACCTTTAACAACACTAGGTCCCCTTTCATACTCTTTGTCCTTTCGAGTCAAATCAACATACTTCTTCCGTCCATCCCGGGGTTGCTACCAGCCGTCCTCTTATTAGATCCACTATGTCTTTGGTCCTTTGGATCACTTCAGGTCCGAGCATCTTGCGCTCTCCAACTTCATTCCGATACAAGGGAGATCAGTATTGCCATCCCTAAAGGGCCTCATAAGGCGTCATCCTGATACTGACATAAAACCTATTGTCATAAGAAAACTCAATCCGTGCTAAGTGATCATCCCAAATTCTTTCAAGTCTATCGCCTAGACTCTCATCATAGTTTCTTGCGCTATAGGTTTTTCTTCTCAATACCCATTTTTTTCCAGTTTGTAGTCATTACTATCTTCCGTACATAATACTATACTGGTTACACTTTTGCTCGTTAGCATTCTATAACCTTTTAAGAATTGCGTCAACCTTAGTATCACGAATACGTTAGATTCGGAATACCACCGCACTGATACTACTTCCTTTCTAGCTGCTTCCATCTTCGAAAGCTTGATCCATCATATAGAAGTAAAAGATTTTATTGAGAGATCACTATGATCATGAACACTTGTTACATCGCATAGTTAGTATAGAAGGTGGCCAGCCTTTAGTACATGACAAGCAATTAAACAATAGATGGTATCCTACTAGGCTTCTATCACACAGATAGATAGTCATTCGACAATACCTCCCCTTCTGGAAGGGTTGTTCTTCTCAGCTTATATGAAATGAAAAGGAGAGAAAAGAACGAATTGAAGAGAATTGTATATATATATAATATACTGCCACATAATATCTGGCTTGGAATCTACCTCTGAACTATAGAGGTTTGTCATAGGAGAACAAAATATATACATATATATATATATATCAACATCAAGTATTATAGCATCGTATTTCACATGCCTAAATTTTTTTGCTATTCCGTCCATCATTCTATGGACCCATGCTCTTGCTCGAGCTTATACACAATCACCTTTGAAACTCCCTCGACATCGAAAATCGAATCTGGGATTTCATTCTAGACATCATCGTTACTAGAATTCTATGCTTGCACTGCAACCTTCCACGTATAGTAATACAGTTCTCTATTCATAAGAAGGAATGGGTAGATAATCGACTTAATTAGTCTATCAATGATAACTTATACATCACCACAATCCGATTAGTGGTACTCAATCTCAACATCCATTCCAATACAACTCTTACGGTTGTAATTAATCGGCTCATTACTCGTAGAATCATTTCTTGCATTACTATGGTCCACCGTTGACCTACTGTAGTCATTCGTTTTCCATGAAGTCTTAATAGCTAACCATACAGAGTCCATACATATCGTATCGAATCCTTCTAAGGAGGTAACATAATCACCATTAATGATTCATGAAGAACACTCCCGATCCTGACGTACATACATGACATGAAGCAGATAAAATTGCAGAAGAGTTTCAATCAAAGCAACGATAGCAGGTTAATACCATTCTTAATCATATGCCTTCAATAGAAGACGTAACTCAAAGGTTTTTTTAATCCTTTTTGAAACATGGTCCTGGCTTATTCTCAAGATAGGACCTTCTAAGATAGATAGCCCGCTCACAACGCTACATGAATTAAATCTTTACCAAACTATTATTACGGTTGAGTATCGCACAATCATCAGAAAGAATGTCAATCTTTCACACCATAATACAACCTTCACGGCTTTAACCATCATCATTATATTCCTCTGGCACGAGCGCCTATAATTGCTCTCTTATACTTAGAGTGTCGGCCACCTCATTGGCCTTTCCTAATATTAATAGTTCCTTATAATCAATGTCATTTTAACCACCTTCAACTAAATTTTCTACCTCATTTCAAATCACTGCTTATGTGAAATGCTTTTCTTAAGTCCTGGTGAGAAAAAAAATATCACCATTTTGCCATAATTCATTACCTCGGTCTTTAGAGGCTAACATTGTCACGACTGACTCTCGATCATACTTAGGACGTCTCTTATCTTGGGTCCTTCTTGCTTTAACAATTCTGACCCCCATTAGTTCAATCTATACTTCTCATGGTTTAATACGTGCCCCACTTGGCATTATTATAATTACGTCATATTTCCTTTATCAAGATTTCTATTCTTCAGAACTTTGAATATTACCTTTCTCCTAGTAAGACCTCTAAGGTTATCCTTGAATCGTTCCTCCTGTATTCCCTAGATACAGGGCATATCAAAATACCATTTACTAATACTAGAACCATTGTCTATATACTTCTGAAAAATTTCTCCACTGATCCTTAAAGGTTGTTGTTACCTTAATCCTTTCCAATTCATACTGTCAAAACTCATACTGTCACTATTAAGGGTGAAATGCCAACCTTCATGCATTCCCCTATGGTTCATCTCAAGTTATCGAGGTTCTATCCTTAATTCCACCTTTAAAAAGGTACTCGCATCCTTCCATGGGTAAATCAAGTCATATATCCTTGATAAGGGTATCTTATTCAATCATTCCCACCTCGATAGTCTATACCTGATTTCACAATAACATTTTTATTCAAATTGAAGTCAATCCATATGGCCTACCAAAAGATAACAACGGTTATCCGCTTTTCTTGCCTGATTTGGTAATGATAACGTGGATGTTCTAAAAGATATTGGTCGTGTTCAACGTGAACTTTTTAGTTCTAACTACTCATTTACCTCTTTTATTTATCTCAATAGTCATCTCAATGTTGGGATATATTTTATACTTGGCGTCCCCCTTTTTGGGTATCAATTCACATGCGTTACTTACACTTCACATTCTTGAAGGTCACTTCCTTCATCCAATTTCCTAATTTCTTACTTTCTTGTCTCTTCAGTCTATCCGCGTCTCATTATTTATCCTTCGAACTATCTCAAGGTTTCCTCGAATCCTCCCAACTTAAAGGGGATAAAATATATGTATCTCTTATGCCTTCAACCATCTACTTTAACTCATGGTGACTCACCTTCATCCTGACGATTACATACTTTTCTATTTCTATAGCTACGAGTCTTTAGGGTTTTCTCATACCCAACTCCCTTATCATTCCTCAAACTCTATTGCCTTTATATTCCTTTCCACTTCGGTTTCTTTTTATTTTCCTTTCTCTTACAATCATTTCATGAACCCACTAATCATTGACTTCAAACATCACGTCTTTCTGGGATTCTTGTCCTCAGAACAAATCTTGATAACTTTTATAACTTAGATTCATAATTCATCATACTCGTCCGCCTTTGCTCTGGCTCTAAAGCTTTTACACTATCTCTCTATCTTCCTTAGCCTTCCACCAGCGGGTGGCCTCTCTCTTAGGCAGGTAAGTGGAAAAAATACTCTTTTGTGCTTCGTCAATCATTTAGAATCTCAAATGATTCCTCTATTTCTTTTAGCCAGGCTCTTGCCTCGACTGGGTCAGCTTGTTCCTTGGAACTCTAAGAGCTTAGCGACTTAAAGGTCCTGAAGAATTTCACACTACATTATTTCCTCAGGGTGGTGTTTGGGGATAAAAGTATAAGTTTTGTTTAGGCAGGTCCATGAATTGCTCAATAGGAGTACCATCCTGGTTCTTCCTATCTTGCTCGACTTTTGTTTTCTCATTATGAAATGTTTCATCCTTCTCCCATAATCGGGGTTATTTTATACGTTAAGATCCTTGTTTTCCATTTCATTATGTTATGGGTTCCTTCTTTCTTGATGGCGACCTCCCTGACTATCATATTCAGGGTTTGCCCTAAATCTTATTCCTCGAACTATGGCTTTCATCTAAGATCTCATCTTTAAGCTCTTGAACATTGAAACACAATATTGGTCAGAATACCTCATTATTCCCTTATCACGTTCCTCGGTATTAATCTCTTCTCCCGTCATTGGCTCTCTGCCTTCATTCATCACTTTTTCTTGGCACAATATGATCTTTTCCAATAATTCGGGCTGCATTACAATCTCAAACAGCTTTTCATCATCGGCTCTGGTTACCTTCACTTCAATTTCCATTTTCTCGAAATCTCTTATCAACTCTCCCAAAGACTTTATCATCTTGAGTCTCTCCTTTCTACTAAGGGCGTTAGCCACCATATTGGCTTTCCCTGGATGATAAAGAATCTCATAATCGTAATCCATGATTAGATCTAACCACCTCCTCTGGTGCATGTTGAGCTCTTTCTGCGTGAAAATGCACTAGAGCACTTATGGCTTGTGTAAATCTCGCACTTCTCTTCATACAAGTAGTGCCTCCAATCTTTAGGGAAAAACTATTGTCACGAGCCCAAGCTCATGGGTGGGGATATCGAATTTAATATTTCCTTAATTGTCTTGACGCGTACGCGATTACCTTGTTGTGCTGAAGAAGAGGCACCCTAATTCCTTATGCGAAGCGTAACTACACATCACGAAATCTCCTTTTTCCATCCGGCAACACCAACATAGGGGCCGTCACCAACCTTTGCTTCAGTTCTTAAAAGCTGTTCTCGCATTTCTCTGTCCATTCGAACTTCTCAGTCTTACGAGTAAGTCGCGTTAAAGGGGCTACTATCTTTACAAACTTGAACGAACCTCCGGTAGTGACCGACCAATCCTACCTCTTGTAGTCGCTCTAACCATGGTTATCAATTCCTCAGTGGTCCTTTATTCATTCTTGTCAGGATCCTCCACCGGATCCTCCTCAGCAACAATCCCTTATAGGAAAACATCCCCAACCGCTACATCCTCAATATGAACATCATTCGGTCCCTCGTTAGGACGCTCTATTGGATCCATAATCTGATCCCCAATATATAGAAAAACATCATCATATTATTGCTCTTGAACTTCAGGGTTCGGAGTCCCACTACCATATACGATAACGAACTACACTTCTATCACGATATTTATAAGGGTTCCCATAAGGGTTTTAACTGTCAGTACTATGTTAGGTAGTCTGACTATGAACTTGGCAAGAGTTCTTATTATCTTATTAAACTTCTTATCTTAACGTCAGATCATCTCTGAGGTTTATAACGCTTAGCTCTGATACCATTTCTGTAACACCCCCAAATCCGGGGTCGGGGATCCGGGTTGTCACGAGTTCCATTTCCCTTAATAACACCCAATCTTAATAAACAACCAACTACTGCGTACTGTGACCCCACAATAAACACACACACCACAAGTTATAGTCTCAGAGATGAATATCAAAAATAACACAAGTCATTTTATTCCACAAATTATAAGTCATTACACCTTAAAAGGGTTTCTGAATAAATTTACATATTCTTTGCCATTATTACAATTCATAATATACATAAGTCTGGTACATCAACAGTTGAAAACCTAGCATATTGGTAGTTCCTACCTCAGCTACAGTGGCATCAATGCCTACAGGAAACTACAGAACGTTTCCTATCCGCTCATGAATTGGGAGTTGGTCCTGTTAATCTTGTCTATCTGTTGTTGTGTGATGAAAGAAGAAATCAAGGGTGAGGAACAAGCCCACCGAAATAATATGTATAATAATTAACAATATATGAGCATTCTCATAGTACTCATGAAAGTCTTGGTCAAGAAGAAATGAACCAAGTTGATATCGTAACGCGACCAAGTCGCAAAATATTCAGTATATATATACATATTTACTTTTCAAAATCTTTGAAATCCTCTGACATGTATAATATACACAGAGTTCCAGTTTATAACTGTATAAAATATCGTTGCAAGGTGATCTTATATATCTAACCTTGTCTTAACGTTTTTCTAAAAATCCTTGTCATGCATAAGATAATCATTAACCAGATATAAGTTGAAAAGATGAAGTTATGAGATACTCCAATATACTTATATCTTTTCCGAATACTACTTGAAGTACCACCGTTCAAGGTATAATCAGTTTCAAAAGCTCATCACATAGATGAGACTACAAGATAAGACTTGAATAGATTCAATCTTTGAAATATCATTCAAAAGAAATGAAGTTACAAGATACTTCATTTAAGTCCCGATATAAATATGCACCTATATATATATATATATATATCGGGTTAAATATCAAAGTGGTCACTAAACTGAAAGTCATATATCAGTTTAATCATCAAACTTAACGGGGTATCATTTGGATCACTAAAGTAATAATAAATATCAAACAAATACCTCAAAATATGTGGTCGAGAACTAAAATTTATTTTATGGAGTTCTAAACATTTTTTTAAAATCTTATTACAACCAAATGAAAAGTTATGAATTCATAGTATTTTAGATGATTTTTTGAGATTTTTAAAAATTTATCTACTAATTATTTTTGTTTAAATAAAGCAAATGACTACAAAATTAAAAATAAATAGTAGATAAATTTTAAAAAATCTTATTACATTATAGAAAATACTAGAATTAATACATTTTCATTTGGTTGTAATAGGATTCAAGAAAAATATATAGAACTCCATAAAATAAATTTTAATTCTCGAGCACATATTTTGAGGTATATGTATGGTATTTATTAGGACTTTAGTGATTCAAATGATACCCCGTTAACTTTGATGATTAAACTGATATATGGCGTTCAGTCGAGTGACCACTTTGATATTTAACCCTATATATATCTCATACATTCCCTGAAAACCTCTGTCATGAAAAGTATAAACAGAGTTGTCATATCCAATAAATTTGGAAAGAAGAGAATTTTTGCATAAACCTGATATCTTGCTGATCAGGCAAAGATACCAATAAGTAACCTTTTCTACTAGTAGATGGACGAATTCCCCACTGGTCATCACCCTGGCCGCATTAGGACCTATGCTGGACTGCCACTCAGCCACTTACGCATTGATGGACTCCCACTGAGCCACTTACACTTTCATGGACGCCCACTGAGCCCATGGGAGGTGTTAAGTTTATACCTTCCTTGGGAGGTGTTAAGTTTCTAGGAAGCCTTAGGGAGCCTCCTACAAGCTTGATCTTTCCAAAGAAATGAAGAACACAAAATTAGGTTTTAAGTTTCTAAAAGTCCGATTGAAAGAACTGTAAAAATGAGGGTCTTAACCTGCTTATTTGGACGAGAATTGTGAACAAGAGTTGTAGGCCATCTCAATACCTTTCCAACGAGCTATAGAACACAACATTTGAGTGAGTATTGAAGGAGATATGGCAGTTTGAAGTTGCTGGTATTGTTTTGGCCGAGAGCTTTGTTCTTGGAAGCAAAAGTCAACTCTCCTTCTTTTCGTTTTATGAAATAATGTTTGGTTGCTTCTCTTTTTGTCTTAGCAAATGATTTAAATTTTTTACCATGGTTAATTTTGCATGGTCCAAAATCAACCAACAAAACAAAATCCCTTTGTCATGCTTATATCATCAAGCTTGTGTCATCTTTTTACACTTGTCTTCCCTTTGTGGTGTGATGACATCATCACCCACTAACCACTTTGATTAACCCTTAATTACTTGGCTAATGACCGCTTATCTGTTATACGGTTCGCTTAACTTTTGTTCTCGTTCGTCGGATGAGGGATCATATCCGGGATCTTATTACTTGGGTTTCCCTAAACCTTTCTCAATATTTTATATTTCTTTTATGATCCTCTCTTATAATCCTTGAATTTAAATCCTTTTAATCATGTTACCTTATACTCAATTCTTTCGGTATCTGGTGGATTTTCGGGAAAAATCAAAGTGTCCGGATTCGAATTCTGACGACCTTTACATACACTCATTTACTTTATGGAATACCAATACGATCTCAGAATTTCCATAACAGTTCCTATATAGTGTTGTCTAATAATTTTCCTTAATCAGCATCATCAGCAAAAAGTTACTATTCATCAGTATTTCAAAAATTCCAAAAATTGGGGTTATTACCCGGCTCGAAGTAGTAAGGAAAAAGATGAAATCTGAGTTTTTTCCAGAGGGACGGCGCGCCCACGCAATGATAGCGCGCGCCCACGCCAGGATTCCAGAAAGGCAGCGCGCCCGCGTTGTGATAGCGCGCGCCCGCGCCGGTACGAAATTAAAGAATCCTGATTCTAATTCGATTCTAATTGGGGAGACTTCCAGATTGCAAAGGAATGTTATATATATATATATATATATTCAAATAAGGTCGTTTTTAATAATTAATTAAGCGAGAGACATACCAGAGCGCAAGGAGAGCCGTAAGAAGACCGTTTTAGCACGATTCAATGAAGGCGAAGAAGATCTTGTTTTTACTTGTGAATCTTTGTATAAAGTTGTATTTGGATGCTAGTTTTCTTACTTGTGAACCTTTACTCTTGTTTGTACTTGGTTTTATTTATTCGTTATAAAGACTACGTTTGTTATACCATGCTTTCATCGGAACCCACGTTGATGATGAGTCTGATCATGGGCTAATCATTATCGTGGGGTTCTAGCGGATTTATTTATGGATTTATTTAGTTAAATTGTTTTGATACCTTAGTATGTGGTGATTGATTGATATCCTATTATTGGTTGTTCGTATTCGTCTTATGAGCATCAAGGACTTATAAGATAGTGTGTTAATTCTTAATGAAGCGATAGTGAATTTAAGGATTTAGAACTTGCCATGCTAGCATAGGTTCATGTATTGTTATGCATGATTCGTAGGTAATTTTAACCATCTTACTTGCCCCGTGTAATCAAGATAGATAACTTGTGCTTAAACCGTTATGTTGTCAAATTCTATAGACATATAGGGTCTCAATATAATTGGTGTCTATTCAACTTTTATCTCTTTTGTGGATGTTTGGTAGTATGGTACTCGTGCAATGAAAGTTGGTGTTTATCAGTTTCGTGTTGCCTGATTAGTGTCATCACCATTGCATGCTAAGGTTGAGAACAATAAGGCTATTGAATGATGTATTTAATGAAGTTAGAATCCCCTGCTTGTCATATATATTAATTCAGTCAATCTTATTTTCTTTGTTATAATTGTTAGTTTAATTCTTAGTTATAAACAACCTCAATTTGTTATTGTCTTAGCATTGAATAATAACCATACATTGTTGCTTAAGTGCATGAATTAATTAGTTAACCAATACAGTCTATGTGGGAATGAACTAGAAAAGATTCTATACTATTTGTGAACTCGTATACTTGCGTGTAATATTAGCGCGTGTTTTGCGACTAACAAGTTTTTGGTGCCGCTGTCGGGGACTGCAGTGTTAATTTTTAGTTTACGTACTTTCCATCAATGGTCGTTAAAGTTCATTGACTCGGACATTGTTACTTATCTGTTTCCTTGTCTTATTTCAGGTACTCTAGCGAGGGTTTATGCATACACGTTCGCATACTCGTAAGAGAACACTGGATAAAGCCGAGGAAGAACTTGTGGTAGTTCGTAAGGAAGTTTTTGAGGAAGAAAAGAAGGTAGAAGAAGAAGAGAAAGTTGAAGAACCAGCTTTAGTAGAGATGGGTGATCAAGCGGAAAATCCGAAGGCTTTGATGGACTATTCTCAACCTAAGATTAATGACATTCAGTCAAGCATCATCAGACCAGCCATCAAGGCTAACACTTTTGAGATCAAGAGATCAAGTTAAGCATGATTCAGATGATACAGAACTCAGTTCATTTTGGGGGTTCTCCTACTGAAGACCCCAACATGCACATCAGGGATTTCATCGAGATCTATGACACTTTCAAGTTCAATGGTGTGACTGAAGATGATATTAAGCTACGATTCTTCCTATTCTCCCTTGGGGACAAAGCTAAGTGCTGGTTACACTCTCTACCAGCAGGGTCTATCACCACTTGGGAGGATCTTGCGCAAAAGTTTCTCACTAAATTCTTCCCTACGGCGAAGACTGCTGTAATAAGGAATGCTCTTACTCAGTTTGCTCAACAAACTGGAGAATTTCTATGTGAGGGTTGGGATCGATATAAGGAGATGCTAAGGAAGTTCCCACACCATGGCATGCCTGATTGGATGATTATCAACTGTTTCTATAATGGATAGGGTGTTACTTCTAGGCCCATGCTTGATGCAGCATCAGGAGGAGCCTTGTGGGCTAAAAGCTATGATAAAGCTTATGAACTTATTGAACTGATGGCTGCTAATGAGTACCAGAATCCTTCCCAGAGGCTGACTCAGCAAAAAGTCACGGGATTTCTGGAGTTGGACGCTGCAACTGCTATCACTACCCAACTTAAGGATTTGACGATGAAGGTGGACACTTTGGCTAATTATGGAGTTAATCAAATCACTAGTGTCTGTGAGCTTTGGCTAATTATGGAGTTAATCAAATCACTAGTGTCTGTGAGCTTTGTGCTGGTGCCTACGAGACTGATCAGTGTGCAATTTTTAGTGAATCAGCTCAGTTCGTGAGCAACTTCCAGTAATCACAGCAACCAGTGCCAGCTACCTATCATCCCAACAACCACAATCATCCTAATTTCAGTTGGAGCAACACTCAGAATGCGGTTCAACAGCCTTATCAGCAGTATCCAGCTAAGCAGTACAACCCCCTGGTTTTCAGTAATCACAGTATGCACCAAGACAACAACTCCAACTGCAACAAGCTGATGAAAAATCTTAACTAGAGGAGTTGAAGCTTATGTGTAAGAGTCAAGACATTTCTATCAAGACCTTGGAAAATCAAATTGGGCAAATTGCCAATGCCTTTCTAAATCGTCAGCCTAGTACACTACCTAGTGATACTGAAGTGCCAGGAAAGAGGGAAGCTAAGGAGCAGGTTAAGGAAATCACTTTAAGGTCTGGAAAGGTTTCGAATCCCGAACAAACTCAAGTGTTGACTGAAGAAGCTGAGGCTGAGAAAGAAGTAGAGCAGCAGGAAGTAGAAGTGGAATCAAGGAAGACTACTATTGAGCACACTCCTCCTGAGGGTAATACAGGGGAGAAACAGATCTATCCTCCTCCGCCTTTTCCTAAGAGGCTGCAGAAGAAAAATCTGGATAAGCAATTTGAGAAGTTTCTGGAGGTGTTTAAGAAACTTTACATCAACGTACCTTTCGCTGAGGCTCTTAAGCAGATGCCTAGTTATGCAAAGTTTATGAAAGGTATTCTCTCTCGGAAGGTGAAGCTAGATGATTTAGAGACAGTCGCCCTCACGGAGGAATGCAGTGTTGTGCTGCAATAGAAGTTGCCTCCGAAATTTAAGGATCCAGGAAACTTCACTATTCCATGTACTATTGGAAAAGTGTCTTTTGACAGATGCTTATGTGACTTGGGAGCTAGCATCAATCTGATGCCTTTGTCAATCTTCAAGCAGTTGGACTTACCTGATCCAAAACTGACTTATATGACCTTGTAGTTGGTCGACCGTTCTATTATATATCCGGGAGATATTATGGAGGATGTCTTGGTCAAGGTTGATAAACTCATCTTCCCTGCTGATTTCGTCATTCTTGATTTCGAGGAGGATAAGAAGATTCCCATAATTTTGGGGAGAGCTTTCTTGGTGATTGGCCGAAACTTGATAGATGTGCAGAAGGGTGAGCTCATAATGCGAGTTCTGGATCAGGATGTGACTTTTAATATATTCAACGCTATGAAATTTCCTACTGATAATGAGGAGTGCTTAAAAGTGGAGGTGGTCGATTCGGTGGTCACATCGGAACTTGATCAATTGCTAAGGTCCGATGCCTTAGAAAAAGCCTTGTTGGGGAATTCAGATAGTGAAGATGATGAAGGTGAAGAATAATTGCAGAATTTGAATGCTTCTCCATGGAAGAGGAAGATAGATATGCCTTTTGAATCTCTTGGAAAGGAGGAATTCAGCAAAGCTCCTAAACGCCTCAAGCCATCTATTGAGGAAGCTCCCACTCTTGAGCTTAAGCCTTTACCTGAGCAATTGAGGTACGCGTTTTTAGGTGATGCATCAACTCTGCCTTTTATTATTGCATCTGACCTTTCAGGTAGTGATGAGGAAAAGCTTTTGAGGATTCTGAGAAAGTTCAAATCGGAAATTGGATGGACTATAGCAGATATCAAGGGAATCAGCCCTTCTTACTCCATGTATAAAATTCTGCTAGAGGAAGGTAGCAAGCCTACGGTCGAGCAGTAAAGAAGACTCAATCCAATCATGAAGGAGGTAGTGAAGAAGGAAATTTTTAAGTGGCTAGATGCAGGGATCATCTACCCTATTTTTGATAGTTCATGGGTAAGCCCGGTTCAATGTGTGCCAATAAAAGGTGGTATTACTGTGGTAGCAAATGAGAAGAATGAGATTATTCCTACTAGAACAGTCACGGGGTGGAGAGTTTGCATGGACTACAAGAAGCTAAACAAAGCTACTAGGAATGATCACTTCCCTTTGCCCTTCATTGATCAGATGCTTGACAGATTGACTGGTCATGAGTACTATTATCTTCTGGATGGTAATTCGGGTTATAATCAAATTTGTATCGCTCCAGAAGATCAGGAGAAAACTACCTTCACTTATCCATTTGGTACTTTCGCATTCAGAGATGTATGATGGCTATCTTTTCTGACATGATTGGCCAGAATGTGGAGGTGTTCATGGATGACTTTTTAGTATTTAGCGATTCGTTTGATGAGTGCTTGCAAAGTCTTGGACACGTTCTCAAGAGGTGCGTTGAGACCAATCTGGTTCTCAATTGGGAGAAATGTCACTTTATGGTGCATCAGGGCATTATTCTTGGGCACAAGGTTTTTAGTAAAGGTCTAGAGGTGGACAAGGCCAAGGTGGGGGTCATTGAGAATCTTCCTCCACCTATTTCTGTTAAGGGAATTTGCAGTTTTCTTGGTTATGCGGGTTTCTACAGGCGTTTCATCAAAGACTTCTTGAAAATTTCAAATCCATTGTGCAGTTTACTAGAGAAAGATGTTCCTTTCAAGTTTGATGACGAGTGCCTTGCAGCTTTTAAGATATTGAAGAAGATTTTAATCACGGACCTGATTGGAATGAACCTTTTATGATGATGTGCGATGCAAGCGACTATGCAGTTGGAGCAGTTCTTGGGCAGAGGAAGAACAACATATTTCATGTGGTGTACTACGCTAGTAAGACCTTAAATGGTTCTCAACTGAATTATACTACTACGAAGAAAGAACTTTTGGCTATTGTCTATGGTTTTGAGAAATTTTGATCTTATGTACTTGGGACTAAGGTGACAGTTTTCACTGATCACGCTGCAATTTGATATTGAGTCTCAAAGAAGGACTTGAAGCATAGATTAATTAGATGGGTTCTTTTGCTTCAAGAATTTGAACTATAGATCAAGGACAGAAAGGGGACTGAAAATCAAGTCGCTGATCCTAATGCTACTTTATTGGATAAGATATTGATAAATGAATCTTTTCCCGATGAGCAGCTGTTAGGAGTGCAAGAAGAAGAACCGTGGTTCGCAGACATTGTGAACTACCTTGTGAGTAATATCATGCCTCCCGACTTATCTTAAGCTCAAAGAAAGAAGTTTCTGCATGAAGTGAAGTGGTATGTGTGGGATGAGCCGTTTCTTTTTCGACATGGAGCTGACCAAATCATCAGGAGATGTATTCCTTACAGCGAAACGGGGGGGGGGGGGATCTTACGAGATTGCCACTCAACGTCTTATGGAGGACATTATGCTGGAGAAAAGACAGTAGCTCATGTTCTTCAGGCAGGTTTTTTTGGCCAACCTTGTTTAAAGATGCTCATCAGTTGGTTTTAAAATGTGATCGATGTCAACGTGTGGGTAATATGTCTAAGAGGGATGAGATGCCTCTTAATATGCTTCTCGAGGTTGAGGTCTTCCATGTTTGGGGAATTGACTTCATGGGGCCATTTGTCTCATCTTGTAACAATCAGTATATCTTGTTGCCAGTTGATTACGTATCGAAATGGGTTGAAGTTAAGGCGTTGCCAACGAACGATGTGAAAGTGGTGCTTAATTTTCTTCACAAGCAGATATTCACAAGGTTTGGAACTCCAAGAGTCATAATCAGATATGAGGGGTCGCATTTTTGCAATCACAAGTCCACTGCTATGATGAAAAGATATAATGTGAATTATCGCATTGCTACGGCTTATCATCCTCAGACAAATGGTCAAGATGAGGTGTCTAACAGAGAGATCAAGCGCATTTTAGAGAAGGTTATGTGTCCATAAATGAAAGATTGGTCATTGAAGCAGCTGTTTGGACTTATAGAACAACTTACAAAATTCCTTTGGGAATGTCGCCGTTTCAGTTGGTTTATGGTAAGGGGTTTCATTTGCATGTGGAGCTCGAGCATAAGGCATATTGGGATTTGAAGAAGTTGAATCTGGACTTGGATGCTGCTGGAAAGAAGAGGATGCTTCAATTGAATGAACTCGACGAGTTTCGACTTCAAGCTTATGAGAACAACAAAATGTATATGGAGAAAGTTAAGAGGTGGCATGATCGGGGTCTAGTGCTCAAATCATTTATGTCGGGGCAACAAGTTCTTTTGTTCAACTCTCGTCTTCGTCTTTTTCCTGGAAAGTTGAAGTCAAGATGGTCAGGGCCGTTTATTGTCAAAACTGTGTTTCCATATGGAGCGGTGGAAATTTTTGAGAATGATCTGGGCCAGGAATTCATGGTAAATGGTCAGAGGTTGAAGCATTACTATGGTGACATGGCAAACCGTGAGTTGGTTAATGCCGTTCTATTATCCGTTTGATATCGAGATTCTATGTTGAGCTAGTGACGTAAAAGAAACGCTTCTTGGGAGGCAACCCAAGTTTGTTGTACATTAGTAAGTAGAGGAAGCAAGAAGAATGGAGAAAATCACAAAAAAAATCATAAAAAGAAAAAAATTTCAGGGCTCACTTCAGAAGCTTGGCGCGCTCGCACTGTCCTAGCGCGCGGCCGCGCTGATTTCACAGAAAGATGGTTTGCCCGCGCTGTTACAGCGCGCGACCGCGCCGATTTGGCAGAAGTAGCGCGCACCCACGCTGTGTTGGCGCGCGGTCGCGGCGAGTCCTGACTCAGAAAAAAATTAAAAGGCAGTTAAAGGGGAAAAACGGGAATTTTGTTCCAAAATCAATTCCCATCCAAATTTTACTCCCCACATCCCATAATTCCCTCTCCAAATCAAACCCATTACTCCCATTATTCCCATAATCAAATCTCACTTTTATTCCATGTATAATTCTCTTTTCACCACCTATATATAGATATACCTCATACACAACTTCTCCACCAATTCACAAATTCTCAAACACAAATTCTCTCTCAAACACAACTCTTATTCTCTCTTCTCACTTCCAATTGCACCCAAGAGACAAAGAATACAAGTCGATAGCAGCACCACCGATTCATCAAGTGTGGGTGGTGTAAGGCCAAGGTTCTCTACTCCTGAGGCTGAAACGGAGTATACTAGGCTTCTTTCGAAGCCAATCATCAAGGAGCGAGGTTTTCTGCCATCAGGGAAGGATGGTCAGCTGTTGGAGATGATTCTTGAGATGGGTTGGGTTCCTATTTGTGAGACACCCATTGCTGTGCCCATGAGTGTTGTTCACGAGTTCTATGCGAACGCCAAGGCTGAGGAGAATGGCTTCATGGTGGTTAGAGGGAGGACGGTAGAGTATAGTGCAGAGGCTATCAGGACTGTGCTTGAGCAGCCCGCGGGGAAGGTGGGGCAGGACACCTGGAAGGATAAGACTCCGGAGGACTTTAATATGGATCTTATTGTTGCTACTCTATGCCAGCCCGATACTCACTGGAAGATCAAGAGGGGCACGACCGAGTATTCTACGTTCCCGGCTTCCAGAATGAACAGGTTTGCCCGTGCATGGAATGCTTTTATATGTGCTAACATCATGCCATCTTCGCATGTGCATGAGATTACTGTGGAACGTGCACGGTTATTATGGGGCGTTCTTCAGGGCGATTATATAGATTTGGGGATGGTGATTTATCAGGGGATTCTGAATTTTTTGGTGGGGAGTACTACGGGGTCTATTTTGTATGCGCCCGTGGTGACGAAGCTGTGTGTGGCAGTTGGTATTCATTGGCCCGCACACGAGCAGTTGCAGATCCCCAGTGCTCCTATTGACAACACTACTTTGGCTACGATGCAAGAATGGGATGGAGGCAAGCCCGATCTAAAGGGGCTTGGTTATACTTTTGACCACCTACCTGGCGGGAGGCCAGCTGCTGGAGCCACTCAGGCGAGCAGGACTGCATTGAGATCTCAGCTAGGAGATGAGGCAAGACCATCGAGTAGGTGCATGAGGAGGAAGAAGGAGCTGATATGGGAGCTGGCATGAGTTCGACACAGTACAAGAGTCTGGCATGGAGGATGGATGCGATGTACGACATCCACAGCAGGTTCGCACGTGATCTCACCCAGGCACTTTGGAAAGCTTTAAGAGCCACCGGAGTTGATATCCAGTGGCCAGTTTTTGGTGAGGATTCCGTGTATCCACCTCCGGACACACCTGACACTCCACCCGCTGAGGGTGAGGATTCTGATTCTGATTAGGTATGCCTGATTCCTTGCTATTACCTTCACTAGGGATAGTGAATATTTTAAGTTTGGGGGTAGTAGTTGAAGGAATATGTTTTTGTGTGAGTCTCATATAGTTGCATATTCATGATAGTTTAGTTCATATAGTTTGCATATTTTGCCCTATAGTTTTTTTTATTAATTTTTGGTAGTTTTATGTTATTTTGTTCATATAGTTTTCATGCATTTGCATTATAACATGATCCCTGAGATAATTTTTCCGATTGACTTGTGATATTGATGCTAGTATAGTGATATCGTGTTTAGAAATGTTAAGTCGTATTAAGTTGATTTGCATGCTAGAGACACTTGTATTTCACTAAGTCTTATAGGTTGCTAGAGTGCTAGATCTTAGTCATGGTTTGTTGTTTTGTCGAGGTTTAATCGTTTATTTTATTTAGAATTTAGGATATTCTCTTAATAATAAAAGACATGGATATTTAAAAATTGGATGAAATTAGAGTTCATTGCTAGTTGTGTGGCTAGGTGTCAAATGGCTAGTAGCCGGCTCATATTCATATGAGTAGTCTAGGGTTGAATGAGATATAGCGAAACACACTCATTCATAAATTTGTTAAGAAAAATAGAAAAAAGAAACAATAGAAAGAAAAAGAAAAAAAAATAAAAAAAAGAATAAGTGTTATGTATAATTGATCACGAGTGGGCTCTTTAGTACTCGAGTTATTAAGTTCTTAGGGGACTTTGTGCCTAGGGACCCAAGGCTTTTATAGTCCGGGATCCGCTGTAAGAACCCAAATTTTTGACGTCGGTAAAAGACCTTTTTGAATAATATAACAACTCAAATTTTTGAGACCTTGAAAAATGCTTTATGAATAGTAACCCTGACAGACGGGAAAAACGTTTTAGCCCACACTATGTTGTGCATGAGAAAATGAGTTTCGGAGTTGATAACATGATTATACGTACCAAATGAGTGTATGTAAACGCTATTAGTTTTCGAAGAAAACGAACTTTGAAAAATGACCATATTTACGAATCATCGAGGATTACGGGAATCACAATATAATTACAAATTTAAAACCCTACGGATTTATATTCAAGTATGATAATTCAAAGCATAAGGAATAAATACGAAAGGATTTACGTCGCGAACCATTTACGAGAAAGTATTACGAAAACATTTAAGCGACCGAGCGAACGCGTAAATGATTAAATAAACATAACGCACTAACTAACCATGGTATAAAAGTAACCATGGTAGAAAAGTAACCATGGTTACTTTATTAAATAGTGAGCTAAGGAGTAGAATGATCAACCAAGGCTAGAAAATAGTTAGCTAAAGAGCTAAACAAGTGGCTTAACTTGTAATCTACCAAAGGCTAGCTAGTCTTTATCTAAGATTTGCCAACATAAATCAAATCCTAGGATATAAACTAGAGAATAAAAATCAATATAAGATATCACAAACTATCACTTGCATTATTCCAAGAAGCAACACAAATTTTCTCTCCCTCTCTCCCAAAGAAGCTCCATTCGGCCCCTTTTCTTTAAACAAGAAAATCAAAATCAAACCTTCAAGCTCTAGCCATGGATAAATCCTCCCATTAATTCTCAAGCTTCCTACCAACCAAACTAAGGTAAGATAAATCTTTGAGCTCTTTTTATCAAGGTTTGATGGGTGAAATAAAATCAAGAAAGTTGATAATGAATAGTGTGAATAGTAACTCTTCTTGGTTTTCTTAATATTAATGGTTGGTTTAGGTTCCAAAAAATATACTAAGCACTCCCAAGACTTCACCATCATCAAGAACACATCTCAAGCTCTCAATAAAGGTATAAATCTTTGACCCTACCTTATTTAAGATATAAGTTCAAGATCCTTTTAGTATATAGTTGTAAACCTAGTTTTGGTGGGAGTATTGTTGTAATATTGATATTTAGATAAGTAGATCTAAGGTTGATTGTTGTTGCCTCAAGAACATGATGTTCTTGAGAGGATTTAGTGTGGTGATGATGATATGTTGATTGGTGGTGGTAATATAAAGATTTAAGGCATAAACAAAACTCCGATCGTAACCATAATCTCGTTAAAACGAACAAAACGTAACTTTAAGTTTCTGCAGAACGTCCGGAAGATGTAAACTGTATTTTCTTGAAAAATAACCCTTGATTATGATAGAAATGTTATAAGTATCATTTAGGAGCTTGAATCGCTTGATTCCGATTTACGGATCAAGAGGTATGGTCGTTGTACAAAAAGTGATTTACGCGACAAAAATGACTACAAATTACGAACTCTGAAAATATAAAGGATCGAATTAATAATGTTCATAAATCATGAAATTTTTACAGAGAGTAGTAAATTGAGTTTCCTAACTGCCATAACAATTTCAAGTAAAAATAATGATTTTTCAATTTTATAAAAATATCGGAGCCGAGACCGCGCGATTAGAAACCATAGAATCGACGAAGATGAAAATGGACTTAAGATACTTTGAAAAAGGAAGCGACCATAATGTGAATAAGGACTTAAAGAAATAATAAGGGTAATATAATTTGAGAGGGTGTATAATGATTAGCGCATGAGTGCCGGTAGCCGAAAATTTGAACGGGACCTAACGAAATGACTTGTGTTTATGATTATAGATTCTCGAGCAGAACCTAGAGCATCCTCCACCTCAAGATACCCAGGCAAGTTTTCAAACCCTACCTTTTAAGAACTGTTGTGTTGTGAATATTTTACAAAACTGTGATATATGCATGAGATTGCTTTAAACTGTTTTACGAAGTTTGAGATGTATTACGTTACTCAATTATTGATAATTTCTAGTATATGTTCATACCGAGTTCGAAATTTTATATTTAGACCAAGAGTCGGTCGGTGTAAGCTTATAAAAACCCGGAAGTATCCCGGAGGAGTTTATAATTGAGAATGTTAACGCTAGCGGGTAGTGTGGCGTGTATATATTTTAGACCGAGGATCGGTCATTAAACATTGATGAAAACCCGGAAGTATTTCGGAGGTGCTTTATTTAAGAATATTAGCGCTATAGCAGAGTGTGATGTATAAGTTGTAAGACCGAGAGTCGGTCAGTTTTGTTTTTATAAAATAAAAACCCGGGAATAATTCCGGTAATATTTATAGGACGATTAAAGTCCATAGTAGTTACGTTTCAAGGGACTCAACGTCCATTTACGAAATACTAAACACCTCGAACTTTTATTAAAATGATTTCCAAAGATCGTATTCCCTCAACTATACTTTATCGTTCGAATAATAAATATCTATTTACTATTCATTTATTATGGGAGAAGTATTCTCTAGTGAATATTTATTTCAGAATCGATTAAATATTAAAGATTATTATATTACTTAAACATAAATTAGTTGAGGTATATTATTTCAAATATTCTTTTAGAAAAGTATAATTATTTGAGGTTTAATTATTCAACAACTAATATTTGATTATTAAGAATTAGTTATTTAATGGTTTAATTATGATTTAAAAATCATAAACTTTATTTAAAATACTTTCTGATTTTCGAAAAATCATTTGAACAATTTCGAATCGTCAAAAAATATCATCTCGACTTTTTTTAAAATATTTTGAATATAGTTTCAAGGAGAAACCCCCCCCCTTATTTAATTATCTGTTGACAATGGTCAACTCACATCCATAGTACTTTCTCCGAAAATTTTGGAAGTACGTATATATTTATATATATATACCTTAGTAAGATAAGTTGTTTCTATAAACAAGCAAAACGCTTGGGGAACTTTGATGTGGTTTGAGTTCTCGATATATGATAGAATTATTTTAAAGGACAAGGGAGGGGTAGACTCTGGTACTATGTGTGCTAGATGGACTACCAAAGGTACCGCATGCGAAGGTACTCTGTGTACTCAGGAACTTGTGAAGTATGTGTATACCCAAAATGGGACACGTAGCCCGAATGCGGCCAGGGTGATAACCGAGATACGAAGGTGTCGTCCTTCTACTAGTAGAAAAGGTTACTATTATTGTATTATGACTGATCATCGTATGCGGTGGCTCCAACAAGTGTCCTATTCTTCTAATTAGAATTGTAATGCAATACCGTAACCCAAGCCTAGGTGTTGGGTTTACTATTAAGGTATTCGTAGGATAATAAAATCCACTAAAGGATTGTTTTCATAAGAAGGTGTGTATCACCAAGGAAAACTATTTTCGAATAAAACGTAATTATATGCTGGGCATTATAGCTCACTCTTGCTTTCTTTTAAATGACACAACACAACAGATAACCAGTATGCCAGTGTGGGACTTAGTCGCTTGCAGTAATGGGGAGAATCCCTGGCAGCTTTGTCTCAGGTGTGCCAGAGTATCAGATAGGTATAAGATATCAGTCGTAATTATTGTAACTTCATGTAGAGGTTATGAATAATTGTTTGAGATCCTGTAAAGTACATTTGAATTTTAATAACAGATGATACTTGTTTTACATCATTTCTAAGGCTATAACTTGTGAGTGTGTGAGATTGGGGGTATGTGATATGGAATTATTGGATTATTGAGTTAATGCAGGTTACACATGATTGAAGGATTGTGTGACGACCCAGATTCCTGACCCCAGATTTGAGGGCGTTATAGAAATGGTATCAGAGCATCAAGTTATAGTATTTAGAGATGAGAGTATTATGATTTTTTCTAGATGTGAGATTGCGTAAGAGCCCATATAGAGTTCATCATTGGACTACCGGATGTAGCCCAATGGGTAGGTGAGGATAAGTGTATATTTGAGGTATTAAAGCTTGACTAATAGGACCATTGGAGATTAACAGAATGACGAGGAGAAAAATTAGAATCATATTTGATTTGGCAAGGATGTGGATGTAGAACTTGGAGCTGAGTCTCCAGAGCATTTGAGGTAAAGACGATATTAGCAACATCATATGTAAATTTTGATAACACGAGCCTTGTTACTCGTAGTTCTTTATAGGTTGCCCGTGAAGGGGCATCACATGTGAGGATCATGAAGTCTAATTATTAGTATACAGTTGAGGTTATTGGCCCAAACTAGTTGACAATGTCATTTTACCAATGAGCATTTGAATATCGTATTAATAATGAATTCAGCAGAAATAGTGCCCAATATACCCTTAAGGATCTTAATTCTATTAAGGAATATTTGAATGTAATATAAGAATATTATCGTCAGATGAGTACATTACATGATATTATTAATGCGCTTAACATGAAGGGTTATGATGGTTTAGCTCAGAGATCAATAGCGTCAAGTATTGATGGCATGTCTTTAAATAAATGGTGTAAGATTACAATAAGTGATGGTTCGATCTTAGAACCTTCTAAAAGGATAGACCAGTGAGTCTAGAGCGGAATTCTTCGATAGAAATGATGTCAGAGACTACGTATATATAATCGTAGACCTCTAATATATTTGGTAACGTATAATTCAACTACACACACATGTCACCGAACTTATGGACTGCATCAAGATCCTTGAGAGATCTCTTTGATCTGTTCCCAAGGGGAACTGGCCACTTGTTGTTAGTAACGGATGCGTGTAGCACGCCCCTATCAGCTTAATAGATGCTTTTGGAATATTTCCGAGTAAGGTCTTCTAGGTAAAACACCGGAATGACAGATATATGTGAGAAATTCAAGATTAGTAAGCGATTTTAAAATGATATGAAGGAGACACTAGCTGAAACATGGAATTACAAAGATGAAGAGGTGGTATCATCCTCAGATGGATAATGATGAGAGTTAGGATAATCAGTGAAATATTTTGGCACCTACTCACTGTCACGTTACTCCCTCCAAACTGTTGATTATTCGTATTGCCTTGATAAGTCATATCAGGCAATCCTTTTTGTTCCCTACTTTGAACTTCTGATGTGACCATCTTGAATAGTCTTTCTCCGCATCAGGACTTGTTCAATTCTTTTAGTTGATCAATGAATTTTCATTCATAGATTACGATCTTCTTGTTCGGCTCAGAGCTATTTATACTTTATTTCAATTATCCAAGGAATTTCTTTTTTCTCAATTCATTGACAAATATTCATAATGAATATCTTCATTTGATTTTTCTTTCATATTTACTCTTCTCAGTTGAGATTGTAAATATTTAACAAATTGTTAAAGACAGGGATGATCTAATATCCATAGATTCCTCGGGAGTCCTTTTCTTCTAATCGGGATGAAATTGTATATTGAACTTTGAACTCATAGCAAGGGTATCAATTTGATATCGGTATTCTGAATTCAATTCTATTTGAGAATCTAATAAAGTATGTGAACGAGAACACCTCTGAGTGTACCCTTTTATTAGCAAGAAATATTTGATAGGAGGCTATCGATTATTCCGATGCCAAGACCACTCAATTCAGAGTTATAATTGTCTTTCTCGGCCCAAACTGGAAAACTCTTTATTTTGAAATCGTCATCCAGGTAGCCACAAATTCTTTAGTGGTTACGATATTGAGATTTTCTTTTTCGAACAAATTGAAATATGCTTAGTTGTATGTGTTCTCATGCATGACTATTTAATGTCCTAACTAGTAGAAATTTTAATTAATATGATGAAAGTCTAGCTAATCGTTCTAGCTAGTTGCCATGGGCCAAACCAATTGTGCTGGCCATTTTCTTAGCCGGTTGATAATATTTCTTGATATGGACTAGTTATTATTTTGCTAGTTCCACTTCCAATCAAATTTTTATTATTCCATAGTGCATTATATATGCCAGATTTAATTGTGGATGAAATTTTCAAAGAATGATTTAATTGAGACCTAACTAGGTTGCCCACTCAAACGAGAATTTATATTCAGTTTTATGAAATATTTTGTTCATGAAATATTCTATTTTTTTTATATAAAGAATATCCAATTAAAATCATAAAGTGATTGAAGAACAATATACTTCATTATTTGTTAATCATTGAATAAAATTTCCTTCCTTCAAAATAACATCATTTTAAAATCGCAATGATTAACCTTTGGTTGAGAATGTTATTTCAAATTTCCTTCGTTATTCGAAAAGAAAAGTATTCTTTCAATGGGAAAATCTTACAAGTATCATTTGTATGATGTTATTATTCGGCAATCATTGCTTTCAAGGGATATTCTCTATAATATCACCATATAAAATTTTAAGGACATGGAAGGATAATCCTTGTTGTGTTCTTCCTTCCAAGTTATAAATTTTCTGAGTGTTGTGACTCTTTTATTCAAAGCTCATTATTTCTTCAAATAATAGATTTTGAAATCTTGTTAAGATTGTCTAAATTGCATCGATATCGTGAAAATCATGTTTCCAAGGCTAATTGCCTTCCGAACAAAGAAAGGTATAGTTGAGAACCAATTTTTGTAATATGAGACTGAAAGCTCAGTGTTATGATGGTGCAATTGGAGCATCGTGATGAGTAAGTTGTTTTAAAAAGGGAATACCATGTTTAGTTATTATCATAAAGATCTTTAACATGGTTATAGAATAACGATAATATAGATATAACGTGATTAGTGAGGTACGCTTCTGTGAAACACTATTGGGATAAGAACTAATGAATTCGGGAAAGACCAATCATGTATGAATTCGAGTAATAAGATTTTCAAAAAGTGAACATAAGATTAGTAATAACCTCTTGTTAGAAATACTCGACAATAAAAACAGGATTTTTTATGAAATGTAATGATACATCTACGCAGCTTAAGGATCGTGACATAAGGCATCCTAATAATGATCTACAATAATTGCGAGAAGACTCGGACTGAAAGGGACAAGGAGTTTACTTATGAGAAAATTTTGGAAATTTTTTTTACACCGAACACGAGATAAAGGCCATAGTCAAATTGATCAAAGGCTATGATTGAGAAATCTATTATCATCAAGGAAAGGCCAATGTGGTGGCTGATACTTTAAGTAGGAAAAGATATATTGAGGATGACAAATTTCAGAATAACAAATGAGAAGGATCGCATGAAAAGAACACTTTATTACTTAACATGAAGACTTAAAGATGCCTAAAAATGTAAACGGATATTAGTCATGACAGAATATGAAAAGGGATGTCATTAAATAGGTAAATAAGTATTCAACATGGTTGAAAATGAAAACGGAAAGGCGATGATTAAAATTTTGGTGATTACGACTTGTAGATGACCCAAATAGGAGTAAGAGTTAATTATAATAAATTTTGAAGGAGGATTATCAAGAACCAAGTTAGCCGTCGTGCTATTTGAGGATTTTGAGTGATAGATTAAATAAGACCGCTTATTTTATTATGCAAACGATAGATGTCCACTCTACAAAATTATTATGAACACGGAAGAGATAATTGGTGATAGAGAGACCCGTGATATCGCGCCACGCAAGGACCCAAGATATTTCACGAGAAGGGACGAACAGAGGCACGACTTAGAGTTCTCAAATTGACAAGTAGAATGAGAGGACTATCCAGGCCATTGAAGATACGTCTAGCGGCTTACCTTTTATTTGGAACGGTTAGGGGAAGCGCCTATCGTTGACAGAAAATTCATGTAGATGTACTTACCACGCTAGCATACGAAAAATAGTCGTCGATATCCCTTACGAAGGACAATGTGAAAGGATGAAGGATGTCATTGTCAGAGCTGATAGAAGGCAAAGATGGTCGTACACGCCCTATAAAGGCCACTGGTAGCAGGTACCAATAAAAGTGAATATGTCTAAGGCACTAGCGAGAATAACAAGTAAGACCCAGAAGGTATTGTAGTACTATAGATATTATACGGTGAATGATTAAAGAAGTCCGACCGATGATGGAAGCTGAACGTTCTACGACCCTAAAATGTGTCAATCAATTGCGTATGAAATTGTGATTCTTTCAAAATGGCAACATGTTGTGTATATGTTGTATACTTGATGATTTCATGAACAAAACACCTTAGTAGATTTTACTTAGTGAAATAATGTAGCACTCGACGGATAAGATTTATAGTCTCGACGGATGACTCATTATAGTCCCGACGGATGATGACTTATTATCCATCGAGTGAGTAGCTTGTGTAACAATAAGTCTGTAGCACATTTCTGCATTCACCATTGTATAGATTATGTAAGTAGTATTCAAGTCATGTTGACTTTAACTAGATATGCAGAATAGGTTGATTAATTGTACATAGATGATGTCTTGTAATTCTGCATAAATGAAATGAATTCAAGTGCCAAGTTTGCTACCGACGGATAACCTACAATGAAGTCGACGGATGATCAAATAGACAACCCGACGGATGATCAATAACTCGACGGATGATCATGAACCCAATGGATAAAGAATTCAAATATCTGTTGACAGTGACAACACAGTCACATGCGTCGAGTGGATGCAAATGGAATATGGTAGCCTATTCAACTGGGTTTTCGAGAACAAAGAAGCATTGCCATTTCCATGCTATTATGAAGATATTCAAAGATGCTGGAATAGAGTAATGAAGTAGCATTATAACAGACTAGATAGTTTTTGTTTTATTATCTTATCTTATTACTTTGTAATCTTGGTGATATATAAACCAAGTAGTAGCAACTAAGACACTATCGATCTAAGCAAGAAAGCAGAGAAACATTTGTAAGCAGGATTCTTAGTATTTCTCTGTAGTCTTAGAAGTTCAATTGTTGTAAGCAGCTGTGAGCATTTTTGCACACAGGGTTCTCTCGATATATAATATATATCTCTGGTGGAATCATTCAAATCCACCAGAAAGTTTTTAAAGACTCTTGTTTTTAATTACTTGTGTTTTGATTCACTTAAGTTTTTATTCCGCATTGTGCTAATCAATACACTTATATTTATATTTGAGTTAGAACACTTTATTTCAAGAAAAAATTTCAAGAATTCCATTCAACCCCCCTTCTGTAATTCTTGTCATATTGTTAAGGGACTAACAATTGGTATCAGAGCAAGCTCTTAACTTACAAAGAGTTTAAAAATCAAAACAATACAACAAGATGAACAAGAAGGATGTTGGAGTCAAGATCCCTTTTCTGGATAAAGATAATTACCATCATTGGAAGGTAAAGATGCATCTTCATTTGCTTTCTCAAGATGAGGCCTATGTTGACTGCATAGAAAGAGGCCCTCATGTTCCAATGAGAGCAGCAACAGGAAACGAGCCATCAGTCCCCAAGCCAAGGCATGAATGGTCTAATCCTGACATTGAACAAGTCAGGAAGGATAAAAAGGCCATGAACATCCTATTTAATGGAGTTAATGGAGATATGTTTGACAACATTATCAACTGCAAAACTGCCAAGGATGTTTGGGATACAATACAGATAATCTGTGATGGCACTGAGCAAGTTAGAAAAAACAAGATGCAGCTCTTGATTCAGCAATATGAGCATTTTCATAATGAAAAAAGTGAGTCTCTCACTGACATTTTTAGTAGGTTTCAGAAATTACTAAATTCTCTAAAGTGGCATGAAAGGGTCTATCAGACAAAAGACTCCAATCTGAAATTCCTTAGATCTCTTCCAAAGGAATGGAAACTAATGACGGTCTCATTAAGAAACTCACAAGATTATAAGGAGTTTACTTTGGAGAGACTGTATGGCATCTTGAAAACCTATGAGCTTGAAATAGAGAAGGATGAAAGGATGGAGATAGAAAAGAATAAAGGAGGATCCATTGCATTAGTTGCTGAGTTGGAAAAGGAGAAGGAAGTGAAGATGGAAGTTGTTGAATCAACTTCATGGGTCTGTGAAAACAAGGGCAAGGGGCTTGCAGTAGAAAGTGAAGATTCTTTGAGCTAAGATGACATGGAAGACATTGATGAACACCTAGCATTTCTTTCCAGGAGATTTTCCAAGCTCAAGTTCAAGAAGAACTTTGGAGCAGCCAAGCCAAATAGAAACATGGTGGATAAATCAAAATTCAAATGTTTAAAATGTGGCTTGGCAGGGCATTTTGCCAGTGAGTGTAGGAAGTCAGATTCCAGTAAGAAAAAGTTTGAGCCAGTGGATTATGAGCAAAAATACTTTGAGCTGCTCAAACAAAAGGAAAGGGCTTTCATAACACAAGAAAATGACTGGGCATCAGATGGTATGAATGAAGATGAAGATGTCAGCTATGTCAATCTAGCCCTAGTGGCCAAGTCTGATGAGACAGAAACAAGTTCTTCAAGTAATTAGGTAATTACTACAAACCTTACACATTTATCTAAAGCTGAATGTAATGATGCCATAAATGATATGTCTACAGAGCTATATCATTTGCGTGTTACACTTAAGTCTCTTACTAAAGAAAATGCTAAAATCAAAGAAAACAATTTGTTTTTGAGTGAGAGAAATAATGTGCTTGAGTCTCAGTTTATTGATTTTGAAAAATTAAGAATTGAGTGTAAAACTGCCAAGAAGGAATTAACTGAGTCCTTGAAGAAAGAGGAAATTTTAAAGAAGCAGCTCGAGCGTGAACAAGAGGTGATTAAAGCATGGAAAACATTCAGGGATGTCCATGCTCAAATCACCAAAGTTCAAGGAATTGAGTCTTTCTGTGATGCAGCCTGGAAAAAGAACAAAGAGAAACTAGAACCAAATTTGGTAGATGGAGTGCTTACAGATGTAGACTCGATGGATGATGAGGATCATCCGTCGGATAACAAAAAGGGTTATCCGTCGAATGATGAAAATCCTCATCCGTCGGCTGGGAGCAAGCCTATCAGTAAAGTCAAACTTGTTAAGCTGAATGAGAAGTATGGGTCTGTTTCCAAGAACTTTGTTTCAGGAGAATCGAGTCAAGTTAAGAAAGGGAAAAAGGCTAATGTTGGTCACATGACTGTCAAACAGTTAAGTGACAGACTTGAAAAGATTGAGGTAAAAACAGAGACTAAAAAGAAAAACAATAGGAATTGTAAAGTAGGAATTAACAAACACAATAACTACACACCTGATAAATATGCTCCTAGAAAAATATGCGTCAAGTGTGGTAGTGTAAATCATTTGTCTGTTAACTGCATATCTGCCATGCCTACTTCCGTGTCTGTGCAACCTCAATTTCCTAACATGAATGCCATGCCTCCCATGCCTATGAATGCTATGTCTGCACAGAATATGAATGCTCAGTTTGCAAACATGCCATTTGCACCTAATCCATATTATGCTGCATTTAGTATGCCACAAATGCCATTTAGCATGCCATACTGGAATAACATGTTTACTAATAGCATCCCATTCCCTGTTAATAATAATATGCATGATAATTTTGTTGTAATGAATGGTTTCAAAGGCCAAACTCAAATGACCAAGGATGAATCTGATATCCCTAAGTCAAATGAGATAAATCCTAAGAAACAGAAAAAGAAAGCTAACAAGGCAGGACCCAAGGAAACTTGGGTACCAAAATCAACTTGATTTGATTTTCATGTGTGCAGGGAAACAGAAAGAATCTTTGGTACTTGGATAGTGGTTGTTCAAGACACATGACTGGTGATTCTATCCTGCTCACAGAGTTTAAGGAGAGAGTTGGCCCAAGTATTACTTTTGGAGATGACAGCAAGGGTTATATTGTGGGATATGGCTTGATTTCAAAGGACAATGTCATCATTGAGGAGGTTGCCTTAGTGGATGGACTCAAACACAACTTGTTGAGTATCAGCCAGCTTTATGATAAAGGCAACTCAGTAACCTTCAATTCAGAAGCCTGTGTTGTGACTAATAAAAGAAGCAACAAAGTGGTTCTCACTGGTGTGAGAAAAGGAAATGTGTCCCTAGCTGATTTCAACTCATCTAATGCAGAATCTGTAACTTGTCTTCTCAGTAAAGCAAGTCAGGATGAAAGTTGGCTATGATATAAGAAGCTATCCCATTTAAACTTCAAGACCATGAATGAGCTAGTAAAGAAAGAACTGGTTAGAGGCATTCCTCTAGTGGAGTTTTCTAAGGATGGACTGTATGACGCCTGCCAAAAAGGGAAGCAGATTAAAGCATCATTCAGGAAGAAACTTGATTCAGCAATTGAAGAGCCTTTGCAACTGCTTCACATGGATTTTTTTGGACCAGTCAATGTGTTGTCCATCTCAAGGAAAAGATTTTGCCTAGTAATTGTAGATGACTTCTCAAAGTTCTCTTGGACATATTTCCTAAAGTCTAAAGATGAGGCTAGTAAAATCATCATCAATCACATAAGGCAAGTCAATAATCATCCTGATTTCAAGGTTAGAAGAATTAGGAGTGACAATGGAACCGAGTTCAAGAATTCGGTCATGAGAGCATTTTGTGAGGAAAATGGGATTCTGCATGAGTTTTCAGCAGCAAGGACTCCACAACAGAATAGAGTAGTGGAAAGGAAGAACAGATCACTTATTGAAGCTGCAAGGACAATGCTTGAAAAATCTAAATTGCCAACATATTTCTGGGCTGAAGCTGTAAATACTGCATGCTACACTCAGAATATTTCTCTGGTTAATCAAGCACGATGCATGACTCCCTATCAATTGTCCAAGAACAAGAAGCCAACTTTAAATTTTCTTCATGTCTTTGGCTGTAAATGCTATATTCTGAGAAATCAAACTGATCAAAATGGAAAGTTTGATGCTAAAGCAGATGAAGGAATTTTTATTGGATATGTTATTGGTAAAGCATATAGAGTCTACAATCTAAGAACCAACATTGTTATGGAATCAATACATGTTGTGTTTGATGATAAACAGATTGAAGGACTGAAAGATGGAGATTACCATGAGAGCCTCAAATTCGACAATGTGGAGATGGTTAGTGATGATGAAAGTGATCAAGAAACAGTGTCTAAGGATAATGCAGATAAATCTACTACCAATGAAGCACAAAACTCAACATCTGTCGAGTTGTATAATGCTTCATCCGTCAAAAGGCAATCTGCATTATCCGTCGGGAGACAACCAGCTTCATCTATCGGTACTTAAAATTCACCATCCGTCGGGTTATCAAAAGGAGCAGGAAGTCAAGATAGATCACCTATAGATAGTTCCCCTTTCTCAAATCAAAGATCCATAAACTCAGGGAGAGTTTCTAACAATCAAAACTCAATCACACATCAAGACAACAATGAGGTTTCTTCATCTAGAGCTAATCTACCTCAACAGAGGAAATGGACAAAAGATCACCCCTTTGAACTTATCATTGGTGATGTTTCTTCTAGAGTTCAAACAAGAAGAGCAACTCAGGAAGAATGTCTATAAAGCAGCTTTCTTTCCAAGGAAGAACCAAAGAAGGTAGAAGAAGCTTTGTTGGATGTTGATTGGATTTTAGCTATGCAGGAGGAGCTAAACCAATTTGAAAGAAATAATGTATGGAAGCTGGTGCCCAAGCCTAAAGGAAAGAATCCAATAGATACCAAATGGGTATTCAGAAACAAGATGGATGAAAATGGCATAGTAGTCAGGAACAAAGCTAGATTGGTTGCTAAGGGCTATTGTCAGCAAGAAGGAATAGATTTTGTTGAAATATTTGCTCCTGTTGCAAGACTTGAAACCATCAGAATCTTCTTAGCCTATGCAGCCCATGCCAATTTCAAGGTCTATCAAATGGATGTCAAAAGTGCCTTTCTGAATGGAGATTTGGAGGAAGAAGTTTATGTCATTCAACCTCCTGGTTTTGAAGATCCAAATTTTCCAGAACATGTCTATTATCGTTTGAAAGCACTTTATGGACTGAAGCAAGCACCTTGAGCCTGGTATGACACTTTATCAACGTTCCTTTTGGAAAATCACTTCACAAGAGGTACTGTAGATAAAACTTTGTTTTTAAGAAATGTTAATGGCTCTAGTATACTTGTTCAAATTTATGTAGATGATATTATTTTTGGCTCTACAGATGAGAAACTTTGCAAAAAGTTTGCCAAATTGATGCAAAGTAAGTATGAAATGAGTATGATGGGAGAACTAACTTACTTTCTTGGCTTACAAGTTAAGCAAGTTAGTGATGGAATATTCATTAGTCAAACTAAATATATTTTTGATCTTTTAAAGAAGTTTGATCTAATGGATTGCACATCTGCAATAACTCCCATGGCCATTGCAACTAAGCTTGAATTAAACACTACTAAAAAGTCTGTGGATATTTCAAGTTATAGAGGCATGGTTGGCTCACTTCTATACTTAATATCTAGTAGACCAGATTTAATATTTGCTACATGTTTATGTGCTAGATTTCAGGCTAATCCTAGAGAAACTCACTTAATTGCTATTAAGAGAATTTTCAGATATCTCAAGGGTACACCAAATCTTGGCATTTGGTACCCTAGAGATTCTGGTTTTGATCAAACTAGTCATTCAGATGCAGATTATGCAGGTTGTAGAATTGATAGAAAAAGTACAACAGGAACCTGTAAATTTCTAGGAAACAAGCTTGTGTTCTGGTTCAGTAAAAAGCAAAATTCAGTTTCTACTTCTACAGCTGAAGCTGAATATATTGCTGCTGGTAGTTGCTGTGCACAGATCTTATGGATGAAAAATCAATTGCTAGACTATGGTTTGCAAGTTGAAAGGATTCCTATTTTCTGTGATAACACAAGTGCAATTGCCATCACTGAAAATCCAGTACAACATTTAAGGACAAAGCACATAGATATCAAGTACCATTTCATAAGGGAACATGTAATGAATGGTACTGTGGAACTACATTTTGTTCCAAGTGAGAAGCAGCTTGCAGATATCTTTACCAAGCCACTGGATGAATCCACCTTTTCAAGGTTGGTAAGTGAGTTAGGTATGTTTAATTACTCTTAAAATCTATTTGAGTTATTTTGCAAGTTGAAATGCAGCCAGAAATTTAATTGATTTTTCAGTCTTGGATGAAATTTTGGCTAAGTAAAAAATTTACATCTCGACGGATGATCTTTATCCATCGAGTTTGATCATTCGTCGATATATTATTTGCTAACAAAAATCAATTATGTTTCTGGAATATTTTATGTCTCGATGGATAACAGTTTATCCTCATCCGTCGAATTGTCTTAATCTCAGCCGTTAATTCCCTGTACATTATCCATCGAGTATACTTACAGTTTGTAAGCATAACACGACGGATAATGGGTGGAATTATTACAGTTTATTTTTAAACGACTATTTTAGGCAATTTATATTGGTTACTTTATTTTACTTTATTATTCTTATCAGTTATTTCATTGTAATTGCTTTTCTTTTATCATTCTCAGTTTAACTGCTCTAATTTCATTCTCTCTCAAAGCACTTACTCTCTTTCTCTTCAAGCTCTTATTCTCTAACAATGGCACCTGTTGTGAAAATTATGTCTCAAACTGGGTTCATTTATGAGAAGAACAATTTCACCGCACTAGTGAACAAGGGTATTCAGCAATCTGGAGACTATCACAAGATGATGGACTTTGTGAAGAGTTGCAAGCTCAACTATGCCATGCTGGAATCACCCACAATCTTCTGTGAAGTTGTTGAAGAGATGTGGACCACTGCTACCTACAACTCTACAGATAAGACCATCCATCTAACCATTAAAGGTAAAGAATTATGTATCAATAGTGATGTGATAAAAGCATGTTTCAAAATTCCTGATAACAATGTGACTTCACCACACACTGACACTGATATAATCAATATGCTTAATTCCATGCACTATGCACTTCCTACTTCTAAACTGAGTGATATTAGGAGAATGGGTCTTAGGAAAGAGTGGAGTTTCTTGTGTGATGTAGTTACAAAGGTTTTCTTAGGAAAGATCATTAATTTTGATTCAATGAATATTTCCATGCTTAACATGCTCTACATGCTAGTTACAGATAAATTCTACAATTTTAGTGAAATTGTCTTGTTTGAGTTAGGTTTTAAATTAGGAGAGTTAAATAAAAGAGTTAAGAATGTGTATTATGCTAGATTTCTTATGTTATTGGCTAACCACCTCTGTGAAGAGATTGTGCTTGAGAACCCTAACAACAAACTAGATTGTTGGGTTCAAGAGAGAAGGCTCATTACAGATTTGAACATGGCCAATCATCACAAGGATGTGCCAATATTCTATTTTCCTATAATGCAAGCACCTCAGGTAAGTAAGGTAAGTTCACCTATCCCTACAACTATTCCAACCTCCACAATTTCCTTGAGTTCAAGTGTGGCTATGGCATCTGTGACAATGACCAAACAGTTGCCTACCAAAGCTGCCAAACCTTCAATTATTTCAGAATCCAAATCAAAGAAAGCCCCTTCTGGTATCTCCCAAAAGATGCCAGTTGAAAAATCCACTAAAGCCAAAGAGGGGAGTGTGAAGGAGGGTAAGTTAGGTGAGGTAAGGGGTGAACATAAAAGAAACCCCAATAATAAGGTTGGAGAGTTGAGTGAATCCCAGCCTAGCCACACTGCAGTTTCCCAACAAACTGCAGTGCTTAAAAAGGACAAAAGCTCATTTCTAGCTGCTTCCTCCCAAAAGGATGTAGCTATTGAACAAAGCTCTCAACCAAGAGCACAGGCCAAGAGGGTTAGGGACACAAGCTCACCCCAAACTTATGCCAGAAAGAAGAAATCAAAAACCTTTGGGGATGCACATGGTACACACATTGTGCAAACTGGTGCTAAAGACACAGTCACTGCACCTTCACAAATTCAGTTTGATGTGGCTCCAATAAATGTGGAGTCACAGCCAAAATCTCTAGTTATAGAAACACCTCAAACACCAAACTCACCAACGAATTCTCTGGATGTGGATATGATAAACACATCAATTCCTGATTCCCATTCTTTAACTCTGTTGGGGAAGCCAAAATCTAGTGCAAGTGAGCATCATCTTTTAGATGATTTGTTGGCTCACTTGCCAATTCTTTCAGGAACTGTTGTGTCATCTGTGCCTAAAATATCTTCAATCAGCACAGAGTCAACAATAGTTTCTATTCCCAGCTCATTCATTTCTACTCTCTCGACGGATATTGCTCATCCGTCGAGTAGTGATTGTATCCCGACGGATAAGCCTAACAGCAGTTATCTGTCGAACAGCAAAACCACTCACTCGATGGATATCACTCATCCGTCGAGTATCTCTGCACAACTTCAAACTTCAATTATTTCAAGTGCAGAAGATTTAGTGGTTGTACAGTCACTCCTAGGATTGAGAGAGAAGAGTGTTTTGAGTGAGAGTCTGGGTTGCTCCCAAGAAAAAGGAGAGGAAATGAGTGAAAATCTGCAATCCATTTCTTCACGATTGGTAAAAGAGAGTGAGAGGAGTCCCACCTTAGTAGGTGAAGGTGAGGGTGTGTGGGTGGGGAGCCAGGGTGAGACCCTGATGCAACAAAAGAGAGAAAATGAGAAAAATGCAGGTACTGGAGTAATAAGTATGGATGTCATTGCTAGTGGGTCAATGAATGTCCAGGATGCAGACAGGGAAGGACTATCTCAGCATCCTAAAGCTGTTATAGATTCCACTTCCCTTGATGCTGAGGAATTTACTCACCATGTTCCATCCTATCAAATTCTAGTTGAATAGGGCAATGACAATGTAGAAATAATGCTCAATCTGGTGCATACCACTCAGTCTATGCAAAGGGCTAAGGATGCCATCACAGCTTTGCCTTCTACAGCTGGTAATGTGGACTATGAGACTGGAGGTTCAGCTGATTTCTTTGGTGGTGAAAGTGGAGATAGTGAAGATGAAGCAATGGACATAGGGGGAGAAGTAGGCTCAAGTTCAAGGCCAGGTATGCCATCATGGGCATTCTCAAAGCACTGTGATGAGCATTACTTCAAGACAACCCTGATCCGGTTAATCAATCAGAAAAATACTGCTCTTCAAACCATTACCAATGCCAGCACCAAGAAGCTCCTTCAGGCACATCTAGCCTCCATGCAACTTCAACAAATCCAGGGCTTCCAGCATGCTAGGGATGTAAATACTATGAAGAATGATATTGAGGAGATGAAAAAGGCTATTTCAGACAGGATAGATTCTAAACTTCCAGAAGCTACAATGCTTGACATCAAGAGGCAATTAAGGAAAAATTCTTATCTGTCAACCAAGATAGATGCCCTGGACACAAGAATGTCATCCATGGAAGCATCTTTAACTGCCATTCATTTCCATCAAGCCCAACAGACCGATCTACTTCAAAAATTGGTGGCTGCTCGAACCCCCTCCTCTACTCAACTTGATGATAACAAAAGGGGGAGAAAGGACCAAATGAGGGGGAGAGGCTTCAAATTCAAATCAGTAAAGTAATTGTACCTTCAATTACTATCTCAAAACCATCAGTTACAGATAGTATAGATCTGATCAATGCAGCAGCAACCAACTTAAGAGCAGCTAATAAGGAAAAGTTGAGTTTAGTCAACTGGGAGAAGATTGATGAGGAAATACAAAAGAAGTTTGAACTTTTCAAGGAGCCAGTTAAGTCAGCCATCCATCACTCTCAAGTCAAGCAAATTAGTGTGAATGAGATACACATGAATTATCTGGAAAGAGGACAATCTTCCTGCATCAAATCTCCAAAGGCTGAAATAATTCTTAAACCAAGGGTAAACTACTCAAAATCATCATTGAAGAACCCTTTGGACACTATGTATGAGATACCTAAGCCTGATGATAAAAAGCTTCTATCAAGGTCAATTGCTTTATACAAAGATCCAGCTGATTCAGCTTCCAAAAGGAGAATTACCAAGATTTTCAAAAATGGGAAAGAAATTTGTGTGGTGGCTGGACATCCTCAATTTTCTCAAGCAAAGAGAGAAGAAAAGGCTAGATGAAAGCAGGAAAAGAAGCAAGCTGCTCTAGATGCTAAAAAGACTAAACAAAAGAAAGAGCAGATTGCTATCTTGGCCAAGCTACATGCTGTAAATTCATCACAACAAATTCCATCTCAACCATCTGAAGCTATTGAATCAAAGAAGCAAGTTGAACAACAGAAGAAATCTCCAAGAAAGGAGGAATTGGCTAAAAGAACTAAAAGGAAACTGGATATTGTTGACAAGGAATTGGAAGATCAATTTCCTAAGGAATCCACACCATCTACAACTCAAGCATCAAAGCCCTCTGTGGTATTTGAAGATATCAGGGTGGTGGATCCCTACAGGAATATTCATGGTGAACTTATTGTACCCAAGGATGAGCCAATAGAATGGGAGAACATACCAATTCCTGACTTCAATCTACCAATCCTTAGCAAGCCAAAAAGAACAAAGTCAAGAGCAATCAAGAAAGTGAAGCTGTCACCTCTCAAATCCAAACCTCAAGTCAAAGCTCAATCTAAAGTCAATAAGGGAGACTATCTGTACTTGTGTGACATCAAAGAATTTTCTGATCTAAACCTCTATCATGATGAACTAGATGAAGTGAGAGGAATCGATGCATACAGAAACCTACCTGAAAGGTTAGTGTTCAAGTACAAAGGAGGAAATGAGATTCAATGGCCTCTTCACATGATCCTTCAAGAAAGCCAAGTTGTACTGATTAAAGTTTATTCATCCTTCAGGAAGAACTTTGGGTTCAACATTACTGCAAGAAGATTGGAATTGAAAAAGATTGAAGAACTAAGGAGTGTTAGAGCTAAAGATGCACTCCCAAAGACTCTAATCATCCCTTACACATGGAGAAGAGTGCATCTAAGGCCCTACTGGCTGATGGAGTTCATAGATGACAAAGGTGTGAGAATATTCTTCAGATTAGAAGACCAATTGAGCATCTCTAGCAATGAGACTCTTTTGGAAATGCAAGGAAAGCTAAATCTCTCAGAATCTGATGAACTAGAATTCCACAGGCAGCTCCAAAAATCAGATTGAGGAAAATAACAGAAAGCTTGGAAAGAGATCCAGACCTTCAAGAAACTAGAAAAATCTGCTCAGGCTAGAGGAGCATCTTGAAAAATGACTGTGAGCAAAACTTTGTACATTTTTGTTAATTGAAGCACTTTTCAGTTATATCTACTTTCTCTTAAAGTTATATTTTTAGGGTGTTTTGTTATCATCAAGTATCTCTTAATTTATGGCTACAATTTCAGTAGACATAAATTGGGGGAGATTGATGTGTATATATTGTGTACTTGATGATTTCATGAACAAAATACCTTAGTAGATTTTACTTAGTGAAATAATGTAGCACTCGACAGATAAGATTTATAGTCCTGACGGATGACTCATTATAGTCCCGACGGATGATGACTTATTATCCATCGAGTGAGTAGCTTGTGTAACAATAAGTCTGTAGCACATTTCTGCATTCACCATTGTATAGATTCTGTAAGTAGTATTCAAGTCATGTTGACTTTAACTAGATATGCAGAATAGGTTGATTAATTGTACATAGATGATGTCTTGTAATTCTGAATAAATGAAATGAAGTCAAGTGCCAGGTTTGCTACCCGACGGATAACCTACAATGAAGTCGACGGATGATCAAATAGACAACCCGACGGATGATCAATAACTCGACGGATGATCATGAAGCCGATGGATAAAGAATTCAAATATCTGTTGACAGTGACAACACAGTCACATGTGTCGAGTGGATGCAAATGGAATATGGTAGCCTATTCAACTGGGTTTTCGAGAACAAAGAAGCATTGCCATTTACATGCTATTATGAAGATATTCAAAGATGCTGGAATAGAGTAATGAAGTAGCATTGTAACAGACTAGATAGTTTTTGTTTTATTATCTTGTCTTATTACTTTATAATCTTGGTGATATATAAACCAAGTAGTAGCAACTAAGACACTATCGATCTAAGCAAGAAAGCAGAGAAACATTTATAAGCAGGATTCTTAGAATTTCTCTGTAGTCTTAGAAGTTCAATTGTTGTAAGCAGTTGTGAGCATTTTTGCACACAGAGTTCTCTCGATATATAATATATATCTCTGGTGAAATCATTCAAATCCACGAGAAAGTTTTTAAAGACTCTTGTTTTTAATTACTTGTGTTTTGATTCACTTAAGTTTTTATTCCGCATTGTGCTAATCAATACACTTATATTTATATTTGAGTTATAACACTTTATTTCAAGAAAAAGTTTCAAGAATTCCATTCAACCCCCTCATGTAATTCTTGTCATATTGTTAAGGGACTAACAAACAGGACGATGATGTGCCTTACGTTACTACGGGAAGAAATGTTAAATCTGACGCTAAGCGTGTAACATGAGACGAGCGTGTAGAAATGCGACGAGAACTTCTTGCATAAAATAATCAACAGAGATGATGCGCAAAAAAGGGGAAAACATTAAGGAATGAAACTCTAGCACTAGTAAGAGTGATGAAGGGGGAAATGAATAAGTTGAAGGAGCATTCCAAACACTAGAAGATGCGCTACTAGTCCATATTATAGATTTCTAAGGAAAATGAAGTGACCAATTGACGTTAATCGAATTACCGACAATAACGAGTTATCGTGTGGGCATTGGAATGGTTACAAAGCTTTGTACGAAAGAAAGAATCGTTCTCCCTTAAGTTGGGAAGAAATTGGTAAGCGGAGGATGCTGGACCATAGTTGAGTCTACAGACCAAAGAAATTCCTAGAACTTATCAGAACCCGGCTAGTGGCAGCCCGGGATGAACAATAGAGATATGCGGACTAGATCTATAAAGCCGAACGAAGTAAAAGACCAAGTATTATCGAAAGTTCCTCCCGGGAAGGGAGTGATGAGATTCCAAAGGGAAAGAATATTGAACCAAGGATTATGGGACTGGTTGAAATCATTAAAGGACTAAGAAAGTTGACTTATAAATTAGCACCATCTTCGAACACTTACCAAGTTTATAACGAGTACCACGAATCGAAGTTAGGAAATTTAACCGTCAATGCCAAACATATGATTGAAAATGAGCTAATAAACTTACAGCCAGACTTAGCGTATATGGAGTAACGTGTAGAGGTCATAAGACTACAAGGACGAGTACCCGAAAATATATTGGATGGATGCGTGGAAATTTTATGAAGAGAACAAATACTGCAAGGTCAACGTGAGAACTCGAGGTTGTCATGCGAGAAGCATATCCCTACCTGTTTCTGAACTGATTCTGGGACGGAATCCATTTAAGGGGGAAGACTGTAATAACCCAAATTTTTGACGTCGGTAAAAGACCTTTTTGAATAGTAATATAACAACTCAAATTTTTGAGACCTTGAAAAACACTTAATGAATAGTAACCCTGACAGACGGGAAAAACATTTTAGCCCACACTATGTTGTGCATGAGAAAATGAGTTTCGGAGTTGATAACATGATTATACGTACCAAATGAGTGTATGTAAACGCAATTAGTTTTCGAAGAAAACGAACTTTGAAAAATGACCATATTTACGAATCATCGAGGATTATGGGAATCACAATATAATTACAAATTTAAAACCCTACGAATTTATATTCAAGTATGATAATTCAAAGCATAAGGAATAAATACGAAAGGATTTAAGTCGCGAACCATTTACGAGAAAGTATTACGAAAACATTTGAGCGACCGAGCGAACGCGTAAACGATTAAATAAATGTAACACACTACCTAACCATGGTAGAAAAGTAACCATGGTTACTTTATCAAATAGTGAGCTAAGGAGTAGGATGATCAACCAAGGCTAGCAAATAGTGAGCTAAAGAGCTAAACAAGTGGCTTAGCTTGTAATCTACCAAAGACTAGCTAGTCTTTGTCTAAGATTTGCCAACATAAATCATCCTAGGATATAAACTAGAGAATAAAAATCAATATAAGATATTACAAGCTATCACTTGCATTATTCCAAGAAGCAACCAAGAAGCAACAAAAAATTTATCTCCCTCTCTCCCAAAGAAGCTCCATTCGGCCCCTTTTCTTTAAACAAGGAAATCAAAATCAAACCTTCAAGCTCTAGCCATAGATAAATTCTCCCATTAATTCTCAAGCTTCCTACCAACCAAACTAAGGTAAGATAAATCTTTGAGCTCTTTTAATCAAGGTTTGATGGGTTAAATAAAATCAAGAAAGTTGATAATGAATAGTGTGAATAATAATTCTTCTTGGGTTTCTTGATTTTAATGGTTGTTTTAGGTTCCAAAAACTATACTAAGCACTCTCAAGACTTCACCATCATCAAGAACACGTCTCAAGCTATCAAGAAAGGTATAAATCTTTGACCCTACCTTATTTAAGATTTAAGTTCAAGATCCTTTTAGTATATAGTTGCAAACCTAGTTTTGGTGCGAGTATTGTTGTAATATTGATGTTTAGATAAGTAGATCTAAGGTTGATTGTTGTTGCCTCAATAACATGATGTTCTTTAGAGGATTTAGTTTGGTGGTGATGATATGTTGATTGGTGGTGGTAATATAAAGATTTAAGGCATAAACAAAAGTCCGATCGTAATTATAATCTCGTTAAAACGAACAAAACATAACTTTAAGTTTCTGCAGAAAGTCCGGAAGATGTAAACTGTACTTTCTTGAAGAATAACCCTTGATTATGATATCAATGTTATAAGTATCATTTAGGCGCTTGAATCGCTTGATTCTGATTTACGGATCAAGAGTTATGGGCGTTTTACTAAAAGTTATTTACGCGACAAAAACTGCTAGAAATTATGAACTCTAAAAATATAAAGGATTGACTTAAAAATGTTCATAAATCATGAAATTTTTAAAGAGAGTATTAAATTGAGTTTCCTAACTTCCATAAAAATTTCAAGTGAAAATAATGATATTTCAATTTTATAAAAATATCGAAGCCGAGACCGCGCGATTAGAAACCGTAGAATCCATAAGCGGAGCCGACGACGAAAATGAAAATGGACTTAAGATACTTTGAAAAAGGAAGCCACCATAATGTGAATAAGGACTTAAAGAAATAATAAGGGTAATATAATTTGAGAGGGTGTATAATGATTAGCGCATGAGTGCGGGTAGCCGTAAATTAGAACGGGACCTAACGAAACGACTTGTGTTTATGATTATAGATTCCCGAGCAGAACCTAGAGCATCCTCCACCTCAAGATACCCAGGCAAGTTTTCAAACCCTACCTTTTAAGAACTGTTGTGTTGTGAATATTTTACAAAACTGTGATATCTGCATGAGATTGCTTTAAACTATTTTACGAAGTTTGAGATGTATTACGTTACTCAATTGTTGATAATTTCTAATATATGTTCATACCGAGTTCGAAATGTTATATTTAGACCAAGAGTCGGTCGGTGTTAGCTTTTAAAAACCCGGAAGTATCCCGGAAGAGTTTATAACTGAGAACGTTAACGCTAGCGAGTAGTGTAGCATGTATATATTTTAGACCGATGATCGGTCAGTAAAAATTGATGAAAACCCGGAAGTATTTCGGAGGTGCTTTATTTAAGAATATTAGCGCTATAGCAGAGTGTGATGTATAAGTTGTAAGACCGAGAGTCGGTCAGTTTTGTTTTTATAAAATAAAAACCCGGGAATCATTCCGGTGATATTTATAGGACGGTTAAAGTCTATAGTAGTTACGTTTCAAAGGACTCAACGTCCATTTACGAAATACTAAACACCTCGAACTTTAATTAAAACCATTTCCAAAGTTCGTATTCCCTCAACTATACATTATCATTTGAATAATAAATATCTATTTAGTATTCATTTATTATGGGAGAAGTATTCTCCAGTGAATATTTATTTCAGACTCGATTAAATATTAAAAAATATTATATTACTTAAACATAAATTAGTTGAGGAATATTATTTCAAATATTCTTTTAGAAAAGTATAATTGTTTGAGGTTTAATTATTCAACAATTAATATTTGATTATTAAGCATTAGTTATTTAATGGTTTAATTATGATTTAAAAATCATAAAACCTGATTTAAAATACTTTATGATTTCCGAAAAATCATTCGAACAATTTTGAATCGTCAAAAAATATTATCTCGACTTTTTTTAAAATATTTTGAATATAGTTTCAAGGAGAAAAACCCCCTTATTTAATTATATGTTGACAACGGTCAACTCACATCCTTAGCACTTCCTCCAAAAATTTTAGAAGTACGTATATATATATATACATATACCCTAGTAAGATAAGTTGTTTCTATCAACAAGCAAAATACTTGGGAACTTCGATGTGGTTCGAGTTCTCGATATATGATAGAATTCTTTTAATGGACAAGGGAGGGGTAAACTCTGGTACTATGTGTGCTAGATGGACTACCAAAGGTACCGCAGGCGAAGGTACTCTGTGAACTCAGGAACTTGTGAATTATGTGTATACCCAAAATGGGAGACGTAGCCCAAATACGGCCAGGGTGATAACCAGGATACGAAGGTATCGTCCTTCTACTAGTAGAAAAGGTTACTATTATCGTATTACGACTGATCCTCGTATACGGTGGCTCCAACGAGTGTCCTATTCTTCCAATTGGAATTGTAATGCAATACCGGAACCCAAGCCTAGGTGCTGGGTTTACTATTTAGGTATTCGCAGGATAATAAAATCCACTAAAGGATTGTTTTCATAAGAAGGTGTGTATCACCAAGGAAAACTGTTTTTGAATAAAACATAATTATCACATATGATGTTTTACGTGAGTTTATCATACCGTCATTTTCATACTGTACATTATTATGTTGGGCATTATAGCTCACTGTTGCTTTCTTTTAATTGACACAACACAACAGATAACCAGTATGTCGGTATGGGACTTAATCGCTTGCAGTCATGGGGAGAATCCCTTGAAGCTTTATCTCAGGTGTGCCAGAGTATCAGATAGATATAAGATATCAGTCGTAATTATGGTAACTTCATGTAGAGGTTATGAATAATTGTTTAAGATCCTGTAAAGTACATTTGAGTTTTAATAACATATGATACCTATTGTACGTCATTTCTAAGGCTATAACTTGTGAGTGTGTGAGATTGGGGGTCTGTGATATGGAATTATTGGATTATTGAGTTAATGCAGGTTACACATGATTGAAGGATTGCGTGACGACCCAGATTCCTGACCCCGAATTTGGGGGCGTTACAGAAATAGTATCAGAGTATTAAGTTATAGTATTTAGAGACGAGAGTGTTAGGATTTTGTCTAGATGCAAGATTGTGTAAGAGCTCATATATAGTTCATCATTGGACTACCGGATGTAGCCCAATGGGTAGGTGAGGATAAGTGTATATTTGAGGTATTAAAGCATCGATTCAAGTTTGGGGGTATATTGAGTGGCATTTATGACACTTTATAATGCTCTAATAAGCTTTGAATTGATGCATTTGAACTCAAATTGTTAAGTGTTTTAATATATTTTCTAGTGTTTTTGCATTTTAGGCATTAATTTGTGAATCGGGTGAATTAGCATTATTTTGGTGCTAATTTGGTGTCCAGGTGGTGTTGGAATGAAAGCTCATGGAAAGCCGACTCGAAGCAACAAGGAAAAAGATAAATTTTGAGTTTTTCCCAGAAGGATGGCGTGCCCGCGCTGTGATAGCCCGCGGCCGCGCCAGGATTCCAGACCTGCAGCGCGCCCGCGCTGTGACAGCGCACGGCCGCGCCGGTGCGAAATTAAAGAATCCCGATTCTAATTCAATTCTAATTAGGGAGACTTCCAGATTGCAAAGGGCTGCTATATATATTCAAATAAGGTCATTTTTAATAAGTAATCAAGCGAGAGACATACTAGAGCATAAAGAAAGTGTAAGAAGACCGTTTTAGCACGATTCAACGAAGGCGAAGAAGATCTTGTTTTTACTCATGAATCTTTGTTTAAAGTTGTATTTGGATGCTAGTTTTCTAACTTGTGAACCTTTACCCTTATTTGTACTTGGTTTTATTTACTTTTTATAAAGACTGCGTTTGTTATACCATGCTTTCATGAGAAGCCACGTTGATGATGAGTCCGATCATGGGCTAATCGTTATCGTGGGGTTCTAGCGGATTTATTTATGGATTTCTTTAGTTAAATTATTTTGATACCTTAGTATGTGGTGATTGATTGATATCCTAGTATTGGTTGTGCGTATTCGTCTTATGAGCGTCGCAAACTTATGAGATAGTGTGTTAATTCTTAATGAAGCGACCGTGAATTTAAGGATTTAGAGCTTGCCATGCTAGCATAGGTTTATGTATTGTTATGCATGATTCATAGGTAATTTTAACCATCTTACTTGCCCTATGTAATCAAGATAGATAACTTGTTCTTAAACCATTATGTTGTCAATTTGATAGACATATAGGGTCTCAATATAATTGGTGTCTATTCAACTTCTATCTCTTTTATGGATGTCTGGTAGTATGGTACTCGTGCAACAAAAGTTGGCGTTTATCAGTTTCGTATTGTCTGATTAGTGTCATCACCATTACATGATGAGGTTGAGAACAATAAGGCTATTGAATGATGTATTTAATGAAGTTAGAATCTCATGTTTGTCAGATATATTAATTCAGTCAATCTTGTCTTTTTAGTTATAATTTTTAGTTTAATTCTTAGTTATAAACAATCTCAATTTGTTATCATCTTAGGATTGAATAATAACCATACATTGTTGCTTAAGTGTGTGAATTAATTAGTTAACCAATATAGTCTCTGTGGGAACGAACTAGAAAAGATTCTATACTACTTGCGAACTCGTATACTTGTATGTAATATTAGCGTGTGTTTAGCGACTAACAATGATCCCTTAAGTATACTTTACCGATTGATTTGTGATATTGAGGCTAATGTAGTGTTGTCGTGTTTAGTGATGTTAGGTCTTATCAAGTTGATTTGCATGCTAGAAAAAAAAATATATTCACTAAGTCTTATAGGTTGCTTTAGTGCTAGATCATGGTTATGGTTTAATTTTCAGTCAATGTTTCATCACTTGTTTATATTTAGAATTTACGATATTCTCTTAATGATAAAATAACATGGATATTTAGAAATTGGAGAAAAAAATTTGGATTTCATTGCTAGTTGTTATGGCTAGGTGTCAAATGGCTAGTAGCCGGCTCATTTTATATGAGTAGTCCAGGGTTGAGCAAGATGGAGCAAAATGCACTCATTCAGAAATCATGTGAAAAGAAAAAAAAAGAAAAAAATTGTGTTTATGCATAATTGATCACGAGTGGGCTCTTTAATACTCGAGTTATTAAGTTCTTAGGGGACTTTGTGCCTAGTCACCTAAGGCTTTTATAGTCTGGGATCCACTAACCTAACGCTCGCTACATGGGTAATATTGTATCAGTCTTTTGTCGACCTCACTCATTGTGGTCAAATAAGCATATTTGTGTTGTTTATGTGTTATGAATAAAAGCATGAATCCATGTATAACTACGATATAAGATTTGAAGTGTTGTTAGTCATTTTCAGTTTAGCTTTTATTCTATTTATAACCTTGTGATTGCCTTGATGAGTAGTGAGTCATGATTATTGATCTAGTTGCGATAGTATATCTATAAGCATTTGCCCACACACACACACACACACGTTTCTATCTTGTTAGTTAATTTTGAGATTTGATTAATCTTTGTGCGAATAACTGCATTTGTTGAGATGTTGCTTGTTGGTTGGTTTAGTTAATCTGAGGGGATCGTTGCATTCATGGTAGTTGCATTCATGCATTTTTATTTCTTGTTCTTCGAGTCTGTTTATGCTTGAGGACATGCATCGGTTCAAGTTTGTGGGTGTGTTAAGTGGCATTTATGTCCATTTAGAATGCTCTATAAAGGCTTGAATTGGTGTTCTATAGTCAAGTTATTTGTTTTTTGTAGTATTTTTGCATTTCAGACATAGTTGGAGGAATCAGGAGATATAGCACTGTTTTGGGGCTAAATTGGTGCTAGGAAGGTGTCTTGAATAAAAGCCCGTGGATCGCCATCTCAAACCAGCCAGAAAAATAAAATTCAGAATTGTTTTCCAGAAGGTCAGCGCGCCCGCGCTGTAGAGCGCATGGCCGCGCCCGGTGAACAGAATGTCAACGCGGCCGCGCTGGTGAAGCGCACGGCCGTGCCAGGTCGGGTTTCAAGAATCCTGTTTTGAATAGAAGACTTAGTTTATTATACCATGCTTTCATTGAAACCCACGGTGATGATGAGTTCACTTATGGGCTAATCGTTATCTTGGGGTTCTAACGGATTTACTTATGGATTTTTTAGTTAACTGTTTCGATACCTTAGTATGTGGTTATTGTATGATATCCTAGTATTGGCTATGCTTATTCGTCTTAAGAGCATCGTAAACTTATAAGATAGCGTGTTAATCTCTATTGAAGTGAAAGTGAATATAGGGGTTTAGAACTTGTCATGCTAGTATAGGTTCATGTATTTGATATGCATGATTCGTAGGTAATTTTAACCATCTTACTTGCTCTATATAATCATGATATATAACTTGCACATTAAACCGTTATGTTATCAAATTCTATAGACATATAGGGTCTCAATATAATTGGTCTCTATTCAGCTTCTATCTCTTTTGTGGATGTTTGATAGTAGGGTATTCATACAACGAAAGTTGGCATTTACCAGTTTCGTGTTATCTGATTAGTGTCATCACCATTGCATGCTAAGGTTAAGAATAAAAAGGCTATTGAATGAAGTAGTAATGAAGTTAGAATCTCATGTTTGTCTCATATAGTTAATCACTCTTTTTAATATCTTAGTTAATGTTCTTTAGTATAATCTGTAGTTAATCATAGTTATAAACAATCTCAAATTGTGATCATCCTAGCATTGAATAATAACCATAACATTGTGGCATAAGTACATTGACTAAAATTAACCTAAACCAGTCTCTGTGGGAACGAACTAGAATTAATTCTATATTACTTGCGATCACGTATACTTGCATGAATATTAGCGCGTGTTTTTGTCCTAACACCAAAATTTAATTTTTGTAAATTACAATTTAATTAATGGAATTTTTGAAAATGTGAAGAATTGGAGATAAATTGATCATAATGATAATGATTGATAGTTTTCTAAAATAATTAAATAATTAATGAATGTCAAGAAAATCTACTAATAAAAATATTTTATGTGTTATTAATACTAATTTATTATTTTTAAGATATATAAACTTTATCCGAGTCGAGTTAGCAAAGTTCGAGGCAAGTCTGGCCCGATTCCGAGCTAAACGAGCCGAGTCCGAGACAAACAGACAAAAATCTCGGCTCATTTACTCATTTGAGCTGATGTTCATGTTCAAGATTGGCTCGTTTAAGAAAATAAATCGACCGGAAATCATTTAAACAAACCGATCTCGAATTCTCTTCACTAACGGCTCTGTTCATTTGCAGCACTACTCAATAGCTAAACCTGAAATCTAAAGACCACAACACGAAAAAAATCACATATGTTATTTTAATTAGATCTTAATAAAACTCAACCGTATTAAATAATTAGAATATATATATATATATATGTTATTCCCTAACAATACAACAAGAATTACAGAAGGGGGGTTGAATGTAATTATGGCTACTTTTTGAAATTTGAAGAATGTTCTAACTTGATAAATATAACAGTGTTTGATTAGCAATTGTGTGGAATAAAAGAATGGTAGAGATCAACACACTGAGTAACAAAAACACAGGATTTTAAAGCTTTCTGGTGGATTTGAAAGTATCCACCATATATATATATATATATATCAAATTGAGAACTCTATAAAGCTTTGAATAGCTCACAGTTGCTTACAAGTTTTAACAACTAAACTACGGAAAAATGCTTACTGAATATAGCTTGATATGTTTCCCTGAAAATAAGCTTGCTTAGTTAATTATTCTACTTGCTACACTTGGTTTATATATCACCAAGTTTACATAATAATAAGACAAGATAATAAAACAAAACATATCTAGTCTAACTTCATGCTGCTTCACTATTCTATTCCAACATCTTTGAATATCTTCACAATTACATGGAAATGGTAATGCTTCTTTGTTCTCAAATTCCTGCTTAACAGCCTGCCACATTCCTTTTGTAAACACCCAACGCATGTGACTGTGTTGTCACTGTCAACAGCTATTTAAATTTGATCATCCATCGAGACTATGTTTGTCATCCGTCGGGAGCTTTGTTGATCATCCGTCGGGAGTCTTCGTGAACCATCCTTCGGGAGCCTTTTATGTCACTTGACTCCATTTCATTTATACAGAATTACAAGACATCTTATATTTACAATTAGTCACCCTATTCTGTATATCCACTAGTAGTCAACATGACTCATATACTCCTACAGAATCTACATAATGTTGCTTGAAGAAATGTGCTACAAAACTTATTTGTAATATAAGCTACTCACTAGATGGATGTTGGTCTGTCATCCGTCGGGACTATATTAGAGCATCCGCCGAGTTCTACAAAATACACTAAGTTAAATCTACTAAGGTGTTTTGTTTGACTTATCATCAAGTTTACAACATATTCCTAACAATCTCCCCCAATTTATGTCTACTGGAATTGTAGTCATAAATTAAGAGAAACTTGATGATAACAAAACACCCTAAAAATACATATTAAAAAGTAGATAAAACTGATAAATGCTACAAGATTTATTGAAAATTGAACAAAGCAAAGTGTACAAAGAGTTCTCACAATCATTATCAAGGTGCTCCTTTATTCTGATCAGATAATCTTTTTTCCTTCATTGTCTGAATTTCTTCCCAAGCTTAATGTTGTTTTCCTCTATTTGATTCTAGAGTTGTCTATGGAATTCAAGTTCATCAGCTTCAGATAGATCCAGCATTTCTTGCATTTCCAATTGGGTCTCATTGCTAGAGATACTCAATTGGTCATCCAGTCTGAAGAATCTTCTAACTTCCTTATCATCCATGAATTCCATCAGCCAATAAGGCTCAAATGCACTCTCTTCCCAGTGAAAGGAATTGATAGAGTTTTTGGAAGTGCATCTTTGGCTTTATTACTTCTTAGCTCTTCAATCTTCTTCAGAACCAATCTCCTTGCAGTCACATTGAATCCAAAGTTCTTTTTAAAAGATGAGTAGATCTTTATTAGTACAGATTGGCTTTCTTCTAGAATCCTGTGAAGAGACCATGTGATTTCTTTCCCTGCCTTGTACTTAAACACCAATCATTCAGGAAGATGTCTGTGATCATCAATTCCTCTTACTTCTACCAGTTCATCCAAGTAGAGGTTTAAATCTGAAAAATCCTTGATGTCACAGATATATAACAGATCTTCCTTGTTGACTGCAGATTTAGATTTGGTCAGGGTCTTGGTTCTGAGAGTTACTGGCTTGCTTTTCTTGGTAGCTCTTATCTTTGTCTTCTTTCGCTTGTTGAAGATAGGTAAGTTGAACTCAGGAATTTGCAGACTTTCCCAGTCTAATGGCTCATCCTTGCTAATAATAGGCTCACCATGAAAATTCTTAGTTGGATCCACCTTGAATTCTTCATGTACCACTGAGGGCTTGAATGTCTGAGTTGAAGTTGTAGACTTTTTGGGAATGTAGTCTTTCATTTCCTCATCACTAAAATCCAATTTTCTTTTGGAATGGAGCTTGTATCTGAATCTACTTTTCTGTTGTGGTTCCTGTTGCATTTTCTGATCTTGAGGTTCAACAATCACAGATGGTTGTGCAGAGATCTCAGTTGTAGTCTTCACAGTTTGAAGTTTGGCCAAGATAGTAGCTTGCTCCTACTTTTATTTGAGCTTCTTAGCATCTAAGGCAGCCTGCTTCTTTTCTTGCCTAATTCTTTGCTTTTCTTCCTTCTTAGCTTCTACAAACTGAGGGTGTCCAGCCACCACACAGATTTCCTTACCATTTTTGTAGATTTTGGCAATCCTTCTTTTAAGTGCTGAATCAATTGGATCTTTGTAAAATATAATTGACCTAGCCAACAACTTCTTCTCATCTGGCCTAGGTGTCTCAAACATAATATCCACATGATTTTTATCTGAGAACTTTGAGTAGTTTCTTTTAGGCTTCAAGATTAGATTTGCTTTTGGAGATTTGATGCATGATGTTTGGCCTTTTTCCAAGTTGCCCAGACCCATTTCATGTACTGAGACTTGTTTGACTTGAGAGTGGTGATGACAAGTCTTGTTTGGTTTCTGTAGCTGACCAAATTTCTCCTGAATAGCTGCATCAATCTTCTTCCATTTCTCATCTAGTTCCTTCTCAACAGCTGCATCATCAAGCATCTTTGGATTTCTCTTTGAATCAAGTTTAGCACCTGCTATTTGGATCAAGTCAATGTTGTCCAATACTTATGGCTTTAACAGAGTAATTTTTGGAACAATTACTTGACTGTTCTGAACATTTATCACATGTTCCCCTCACTTGTTGGCTCTGCTTGACTGACTTGAATTGTTAATTCTTTCTCCCCCTTTTTGTTATCATCAAGTAGAGTGGAGGTGGAGGTTTGTGTAGCCACCAGCTTTTGCAGTAACTGAGTTTGTTGTGCTTGATGAAGATGAATAGCTGTAAGAGAGGCTTCCATTATAGTCAGCCTTGTATCCAAGGAATCCACTTTAGTGACAAGATCATAATTCTTCCTTAGCTATCTTTTAATGTCAAGCATTGTTGCATCCGGAATTTTAGCATCCAATCTTTCAGAGACATCTTTCTTTACTTGGTCAATCTCTGTCTTAATGGAAGTGACATCTTAGTTACGTTAAAGAACTTGGATTTGATGGAGTTGTAGTGAGTTAAGATGTTAATGTAGAAGCTTCTTGGTGCTAGCATTGGTAGTGGCCTGAAGAGCATTGTGTGTCTGTTGGATGATGTGAAAAAGAGTTGTCTTGAAATGATGCTCATCACATTCTTTAGAGAACACCCAAGAAGGAATGTTTGATCTAGAGCTAGGGCCTGCTTCTCCCCCTATGTCCATGAGCTCTTCACTATCACCATCATCTCCAAAGAAATCTGCAGACTCACCAGTACCATAGTCAACATCATCACCAGCTCCAGGTGGAATGGTTGTGATGGCATCCTTAGCTATTTGCATTGACTGGGTAGTATGCACCAAGTTCAACATCTTTTCTGCATTTTCATTGCCCTGTCCAGCCAAAAGTTGATATGCTGGAACAGGATGAGTAAATGCCTCAACATCCAAAGAGATGGAATCTATGACAGCTTGATCATGCTGAGATAGTTTCTCTCTGTCTGCATCATTGACATTTATTGACTCACTAACAATGATGTCCAACCTTATTTCCCCTGTACCTGCATTTCTCCCATGATCTCTTTGTTCTTGCATCAAGGGCTCCCCTTGGCTTCCCACCCTCACACCCTCACCTTCACCATATAAGGTGGGACTCCTCTCACTCACTTTTTCCAGACCTGAAAAAATGGTTTGCATTGGTTCACTCCTTTCCTCTCCTTTTTCCTGGGAGCAACCCAGCCTCTCATTCAATTAACTCCCTGCCCTCAGTCCTAAGAGTGATTGTACTACTACTAGGTCACCTGCACTTGTGATAATTGTTGGAATTCGAATTTGTACAGAGAGTACCGAGGGATGAGGAACATCCATCGGGATAGTAGTTTGGCTATCCAATGGATGACTGCTGTTAGGCACATCCGTCGGGATACAATCACTACTCGATGGATGAACAATATCCACCGGGATTGAAGAAATTAATGAGTTTGGAGTGGAGACTATTATAGACTCTGTGCAGATTGATGAAAATTTGGGCACAGATGTCTCAATAGACTCAGAAAGAATTGGCAAGTGAGCCAACAAATCATCTGAAAGATGATGCTCACTTGCTTGGATTTTTGGCTTCTCCAATAGAGTTAAAGGTGGAAAATTTGGAAGTGATATATGAATCATGTCTACATCCAGTGAGTGTGTGGGTGAATTTGGTGTTTCAGGTGCTTCAATTGTCAATGATTTTGGCTATGACTCCACATTTATTGGAGCCACATCAAGCTGACTTTGAGATGGTTCAGTGACTGAGTCTTTAGCTCTAGTTTGCACTGTGTGTGTTCCCTGTGCATCCCCAAGGGTTTTAGATCTTCTCTTTATGGCATAAGTTTGTGGTAAACTTGTGTCCCTAACCCTCTTGGTCTGTGCTCCTGGTTGGGAGCTTGTTTCAATAGTAACATCCTTTTGGGATGATGAAACTAGAATTGAGTTGATTTCCTTATTAACAACCACAGCTTGTTGGGAAACTATAGTGTGGCTAGGCTTGGGTACACTAATCTCACCAGCCTTATCCTTTGGGTTTCTTTGATTTTTCACCCTGTCCCTCACCTAACTCACTCTCCTCCACACTCCCCTCTTTGTGTTTGATAGTTTTTGCAACTGATTTATTTTGAGAGAAACCAGAGGGGGCTTTCTTTGTTTTGGGTTTTGAAGTTGTTGTTTTGGTAGGTTGGGTAGGCATCTGTGTGGCGCCCCAAAACCCGGGGTCAGGAATCTCGGAGGGCACGCCATCTAAACTATTACAACCACACAACTCACACTACAATATATAAATACTCATGCTTCACGACCCCACACTTATCACACACACACACTTAGAGGTTATTATCTTGGAAATGAACCATCATATCTAGAGTACTTTCAACCATCAGGTGATAATTATTACAACCCAAAAGTAATTTAGTCTTACCTGGGAGTAACCTTTAGGTAAAGCTAGTCCTCCGGCCAAATATACGTTTCTTGTTTTTTATCTTACATAAGTCATACTTATAAATAAGCCGAACTAAAAACAACTGAAAAACTAATCTAGCTTATTCGGACTACCTGTGGTACATCACCCAAACAATCTACGGAACAGCTGGCCATTTCCTACCCGTTTCCTGGCTGTGGTTCTCATGGAAGGCATCTTTATTCACTGTTATGTTGTGTCAATTTAAGAAAATAAGTGTGAGCTATAATGCCCAGCATAATAATGTACAATATGAAATTGACTGTATGATAACATCATATATGATAATTATGTTTTATTCGAAAATAGTTTTCCTTGGTGATACACACCTTCTTATGAAAACAATTCTTTAAGGGATTTTATTATCCTGTGAATACCTTAATAGTAATCCCAGCACCCAGGCTTGGGTTACGGTATTGCATCATAATTCCAATTGGAAGAATTTGGACATCCGTTGGAGCCACCGCATATGATGATCAGTTGTACGGCGATAAAAGTAACCTTTTCTACTAGTAGAGGGACGACATGACACCTTCACATCTTGGTTATCACCCTTTCCGCAAACGGGCTATGTGTCCTCATTTCGGGTATACACACACTTCGCAGATCCATGGTTACATATTGTACCGTCTCCTACGGTACCAGTAGTCTATCCAATACACGAAGTACTTGGATCCTACCCCTCCCTTGTCCTTTAGGAAATCCTATCATATCTCGAGAACGCGAACCATATCGAACCTCCTTTAGCGTTTTGCTTGTTGATAGACATAGCTTTACTGTATATATATATATATATATATATACTTCCGAAAGTTTCGGAGGAAGTACTAAGGATGTGAGTTGACCGTTGTCAACAGATAATTAAATAAAGGGGAAAAAGTTTCTCCTTGAAACTATATTCAAAATATTAAATAAGTCGGAGTAACATTCTCCGACGATCTGAAATTACTCGAATGATTTTCCGAAATTAGAAAGTATATTTTTAATAGGATCTATGATTTTTAAATCAAAAATAAACCCTTTAATAAATAATAATTAATTAAATGATAATCGATAAATAATTAAACCTCGAATGAGTTTACTCTTTAAAAGAGTATTTAAAATAATATTCCTCAACTAGTTTATGTCTACGCAATTAATAATATTTAATGATTAATCAAGTTTGAAATAAATAATTGTTGGGGTATACTACTACCATGATAAAAGAATAAGTATATAGTATTTATTATTCGAATAATAAAATATAGTTGAGGGAATATGATCGTTGGGAAATCGTTTTAATAAAAGTTCGAGGTATTTTAATATTTCGTAAGTGGACGTTGAGTCCCTTTTAAAACGTACTACTGTGGAATTATAATCGTCCTATAATATCACCGGAAAGATTCTCGAGTTTTATCTTAAATCCCGACCGAATCTCGGTCTTATATAATACGTCACGCTTAAAGCAGAATAACATTTCACGATATATACTTATCGTACAACATCGCTATATTATGCGAAAATTCAACAACTACATATCATGGCAAACATGGTATTTATGCAATGATAATAAAACAATCCTTTCATAACACAACAGTAAATGGAGTTGGATTCACAAACTTGCCTCGGTATCTTGAGGTGGAGGATGCTCTAGGTTCTGCTCAGAAATCTATAACCATAAATACAATTCACTTCGTTAGGTCCCGTTCTAATTTACGGGGACTCGCACTCATGTGCTACTTATTATGCACCCTCTCAACTTATACTACCCTTATTATTCCTTTAAGTCATTATTAACATTATGGTCGCTTCATTTTTCTAAGTATCTTAGGTTTATTCTCATTATCGTCGTCGGCTCCGCTTATGGATTCTTACGGTTTCTACTCACGTGGTCTCAGCTCCGATATTTTTATAAAATTGAGAAATCATTATTTTCACTTGAAATTTTTATGGAACTTAGAAAACTCAATATTTTACTCTCTGTAAAAATTTCATGATTTATGAACACTTTTAAGTCAATCCTTTATATTTTTAAAGTTCGTGTTTTGTAGTAGTTTTTGTCGCGTAAATCACTTTTACTAAAACGACCATAACTTTTGATCCGTAAATCGGAATCAAGCGATTCAAGCGCCTAAAAAATCCTTATACCATTTTATATCAAAATAAAGGGTTATTTTTCAAGAAACTACAGTTTAAAACTTCGGGACTTTCTGCAGAAACTTAAAGTTACGATTTGTTGGTTTTAACGGAGTTACGTTTACGATCGGGATTTCGTTTACATCCTAACTCTTAACACAACCACCAAAAATCATCATTTCATCATCAACACACAAACTCCTCTCAAGAACATCATGTTCTTGAGGCAACAACAATCAACCTTAAATCTACTTAACTTAAACATCAAGATTTCATCAATACCTCTCATTGAACTAGGTTTACTACCACATACTAAATGGGTCTTAAAATGAATCTTAAATAAAGTTGGGCCAAAGATTTTTACCTTTCCTGAAAGCTTGATATGTTTTCTTTAGTATGGTGGAGGCTTGGATGTGCTTGGTATGATTTTTGGAACCTAAAACCACCATTGAAATCAAGAAACCAAAGAGAGGTTACTATTCATACTATTCACTAGTGACTTTCTTGATTTTATTTCATCCATCAAATCTTGATAAAAAGAGATGAAAGAATTTTCTTACCTTAGTTTAATTGCTAGGAAGCTTGAGAATTAATGGGATGATTTTACCATGGCTAGAACTTGAGTTTTGATTTTGGATTTCTTTGTTTTTCTTCAAGGGGCCGAATGGAAGGTTGAAGAAGGGGGGGTATTTATACTTGCTTCTCTTGGTTGCTTCTAGGAAATGGGGTGTGATATCTTCCACTTGATTTTTATTCTCCTAGGTTGAATCCTAGGTTTATTCTTGTTGCAAAGCTTAGGGATAAAATCTAAGTAGCTTGCTAGGTTACAAGCTAACTACATGGGTTAGCTTCCTTAGCACACTATTTTTCTAGCTAGCTTGATCATCCTATGGTTAGCTCACTATTTGATGAAGTAAGCATGGTTACTCTCTTACCATGGTTTAGTTAGTGCGTTACGTTTATTTAATCGTTTACGCGTTCGCTCGGTCTCTTAGACATTTTTGTAATTCTTACTCGTAAATGGTTCGCGACGTAATTCCTTTAGTATTTATTCCTTATATTTTTAATTATCATACTTGAATATAAATCCGTAGGGTTTTAATCTCGTAATTATATTGTGATCCCCGTAATCCTCGATGGGTCGTAAATATGGTCGTTTTTTAAAGTTCATTTTCTTCAAAAATTAATAGCGTTTACATACAATCATTTGGTACGTATAATCGTAATATCAACTCCGAAACTCATTTTCTCATGTACTACATAGTGTGGGCTCAAAAGTTTTTCCCGTCCGTCAGGTTTTTACTCATTAAACATTTTACAAGGTCTCAAAATTTTGAGTTATTACAGTCTTCCCTTCTAACAAGGATTCCGTCCCAGAATCAATTAGAAAATAAGTGGGGATATCTATTCCTCATTGCGTCTTCAAGTTCCCAAGTTGACTCTTTGAAACTTTGATTTCTCCATAAGATCCTAACCAGCTTCACAGTCTTGTTCCTCAATACTTGCTCTTTTTGGTCGATTATCCTTACTGGTTGCTCGATGTAGGTCAGGTCTGGTTGTAAATCTACCTGTTCGTATTCTATTACATGTCGTGCATCTGCATGGTACTTCCTTAACATGGACACGTGGAACACGTTGTGCACTTGTTGCAAATTAGGAGACAAGGCGAGCTCGTAGGCTAGAGGTCCTATTCTCCTCAAAATCTCAAAGGGTCCTATGAATCTAGGACTCAGCTTCCCTTTCTTCCCAAATCTCATCACTCCTTTCCACGGAGATACCTTCAATAGCACAGAATCTCCTACTTCGTATTCCCTATCCTGGTCTGGTCGGCGTACTTCTTTTGTCTTTCCTGGGCTGCTACCAGTCTTTTCCTGATGAGTCCTACCATTTCCCTGGTCTGCTGGACTAACTCTGGTCCTAATATCTTGTGTTCTCCAACTTCATCCCAACACAGGGGAGAGCGACATCTTCTTCCGTAAAGAGCTTCATACGGGGGCAATCCCTATGCTAGAGTGATAGCTATTGTTGTAAGCAAATTCAATCAGGGGTAAGTGGTCATCCCAATTTCCTTTGAAATCAATGGCACACACTCATAGCATATCTTCTAGGGTCTGAATAGTCCTTTCACTTTGTCCATCAGTCTGGGGGTGGTAGGCGGTACTCATGTTTAGTCTGGTGCCTACGCATTTCTAGAAGTTTCTCCAAAATCGGGAATTAAACCTCGGGTCTCTATCTGACACTATGGCTACCGGAACGCCGTGTCTAACTACTATTTCTTTCAAGTAAATATCCACCAACTTGTCTACGGTGTATCTTTCGTTGATTGGTAGGAAGTGTGCGGACTTGGTCAATCTATCTATGACAACCCATATGGCATCGTGATTGGTCTTTGTTCTTGGTAAGCCTGTCACAAAATCCATGGCTATATGCTCCCATTTCCATTCCGGAATTTCCAGGGGCTGTAACAGTCCACTAGGTTGCTGGTGTTCAGCCTTCACTCTCTGTCATGTCAAGCACTTGCTGACCCACTCCGCTTTTCATGTTAGGCCACCAATAATATTCCTTAAGGTCACGGTACATCTTCGTACTTCCTGGGTGGATTGAATATCTGGAGATGTGCCCTTCGTGCAGCAGCTCATCCTTTAACTCTTGCACATTTGGAATCCAAATTCGGGACGCATACGTCATGATCCCTTTCTCGTCCTTCTCGCATCTCACTTCTTCACCGATCAATGTTCCTCTTTCTTCACTCATCTTCTTTTCCTGACATACTCTTATCTTTTCAGTCAGCTCTGGCACTAGCTTAATCTCAAATAATCCTTCTGTTCCCTTACCGGTCATTCTTACATCAATTTCCATCTTTTCAAATTCTTTAATCAACTCATCCGATGTCATTATCATCTTGAGTCTTTCCTTCCTACTAAGGGCGTCAGCCACCATATTGGCTTTACTCGGGTGACACAAAATTTCGCAGTCGTAGTCTTTTATCAACTCTAACCATCTCCTCTGTCTCATGTTCAGTTCCTTCTGAGTGAAAATATATTTGAGGCTTTTATGGTCAGTGTAGATCTCACATTTCTCACCGTACAGGTAGTGTCTCTAAATTTTTAGGGTAAACACTATGGCTGCTAATTCTAGATCATGTATAGGGTATCTGCTCTCATATTCCTTCAATTGTCGAGAGGCATACGCTATAACTTTGCCGTGCTTCATCAGTATACATCCTAATCCCTTAAGCGATGTGTCGCTGTATATCACAAACTCTACCTTTCCATCGGGAAGAGCGAGCACTGGTGCTGACACCAGCCTCCTTTTCAGCTCTTGAAAACTCTCCTCACATTTCTCTGTCCATACAAACTTTTCTGTCTTCCGGGTAAGTCTAGTCAGTGGACCGGCTATCTTAGCAAAATCTTGCACGAACCTTCGGTAATATCCTGCTAAACCCACAAAATTCCTAACCTCCGTTGGGGTAGTTGGTCTTTCCCAATTGGATACCGCCTCTATTTTGGCACGGTCAACTAAAACTCCTTTGCTACTCACTACATGTCCTAAAAACTGAACTTCTCTTAACCAAAACTCGCACTTCGAGAACTTGGCATACAATTCCTCATTCCTCAAGATTTCTAAGACTATCCTCAAATGTTCTGCATTTTCTTGCACTGTCTTTGAGTAGATCAGAATATCATCTATAAAAACTATCACACATATATCCAGGTACTTTTTGAACACTCTGTTCATCAAATCCATAAAGGCTGCGGGTGCATTGGTTAACCCAAACGACATGACTAAGAACTCATAATGTACATACCTAGTGCGAAAAGCAGTCTTCGGTATATCTTCCGGTTTGATTTTTAACTAGTGGTATCCTGTTCTCAAATCTATTTTGGAAAAATATACAGCTCCCTTGAGTTGGTCGAATAGGTCATCAATTCTGGGGAGAGGGTACCTACTCTAAATAGTCAGCTTATTCAGCTCTCGATAGTCTATGCATAATCTCATACTATCGTGCTTTTTTTTACCAACAGTACCGACGCTCCCCATGGCGACACACTGGGTCTTATCATCCCATTATCTAATAACTCTTGCAGTTGAGAAGCTAGTTCCTTCATCTCAACTGGGGCTAGCCTATATGGGGCCTTGGATACTGGTGTCGTTCCTGGTGCTAATTCTATAGCGAACTCTATTTCCCGGTCAGGTGGTATTCCTGGTAAGTTCTCTGGAAATACATCCTTGAATTCGTTTACTAAGGGTATTTCCTATATATTAGGGACTTCCTTCTTGGTATCTACCACATAATCCAAATAGGCCTCGTTACCTTTCCTTAACAATCTTTTTGCCTGTAGCATGGTTAGAAATTTCTGGTTTTGTCGTTGACCTTTAAACACTACTTCTTTTTCATTCTGCACTCTTATCTTTACTCTCTTCTGTTCACAATCTATTTGCGCTCCGTTACTGGATAACCAATCCATTACTAAGATTACATCAAATTCTCCTAATGCGAATGGGATTAGGTCAACCTCGAAGACCTTCCCTTCTAAATTTAACTTGCACTTAGGGTGTACTTGATTTATAGGAATTATTTCTTTGTTTGCTATTTCCACTTGTAATATCTCACGTAAGGGTATGGCATTAAGTTTTAACTTTTTAGCAAAATCTTGAGATATAAAAGATTTGGTTGCTCTAGAGTCAAATAAGATATTTGCATGTTCGAAATTTAACAAAAGAGTACCTGCTATCACATCAGTGTTTCGAATAGCATCCTGAACAGTCATGTTGAAGGTCCTAGCAGCTGGGGGTCGGTTGGACACATCTCTGCTCATACCTGAGACTGGGGGCTTCATTATCAGGCAATCCTTCCTCATATGTCCAACTTTCCCACATTGGAAACATGTCTTGCTATATTGGGGACATTTATTGGCAAGGTGTCCGGGTTGGTCGCACCTGTAACATTTCAGAGGGGCTCTCGCCTGGTTGCATATCCCAAGGTGTCTTCCCTTACAAGTCTGGAACTCTGGTATTGGGGCGCGGGATTGGCTATGAAATGTGGCCCAAGATTGTCCGCAGCCCTGGCCAACGCTCTCACTAGGGGCCTTTCTGAATCCAGGACCTCGTGCAGGTTAGGACACTGCTCCCCTGACAAACCTGCTTGGAAGGCTCCTGTTCCCAGTTCCTATTCCTTGGCTTCCTATCTTCCTTTTCCTATTTTCCTTCTCCTTCACACTCTGCTCACTGCCAGCTTTAACAATCGAGGCTTTCTGCACTAAGGTGGCATAGTCTGCCAGCTCTAACACTGCCACTCAGTTTTGGATCCATTATTTTAGACCAAGCTGAAACCTTCGCGCTTTCTTCTCTTCGGTATTCATAAATTCAGGGAAAAATCTCGACAACTCAGTAAATTTGGCCTCATATTCTGCTACAGTCATCTTATCCTGTTTCAACTCCAGAAACTTTATCTCCATCTGGGTCTCCATAAACCTAGGGAAATACTTGTCTAAGAACAGTCGGGTAAATCTATCCCATAGAATCACAGTGTTGTGTATATGTTGTGTACTTGATAATTTCATGAACAAAACACCTCAGTAGATTTTACTTAGTGAAATAATGTAGCACTCGACGGATAAGATTTATAGTCCCGATGGATGACTCATTATAGTCCCGACGGATGATGACTTATTATCCATCGAGTGAGTAGCTTATGTAACAATAAGTCTGTAGCACATTTCTGCATTCACCATTGTATAGATTCTTTAAGTAGTATTCAAGTCATGTTGACTTTGACTAGATATGCAGAATAGGTTGATTAATTGTACATAGATGATGTCTTGTAATTCTGCATAAATGAAATGAAGTCAAGTGCCAGTTTGCTACCCGATGGATAACCTATAATGAAGTCGACGGATAATCAAATAGACAACCCGACGGATGATCAATAACTCGACGGATGATCATGAACCCGACGGATAAAGAATTCAAATATCTGTTGACAGTGACAACACAGTCACATGCGTCGAGTGGATACAAATGGAATGTGGTAGCCTATTCAACTGGGTTTTCGAGAACAAAGAAGCATTACCATTTCCATGTTATTATGAAGATATTCAAAGATACTGGAATAGAACAATGAAGTAGCATTGTAATAGACTAGATAGTTTTTGTTTTATTATCTTATCTTATTACTTTGTAATCTTGGTCATATATAAACCAAGTGGTAGCAACTAAGACACTATCGATCTAAGCAAGAAAGCAGAGAAACATTTGTAAGCAGAATTCTTAGCATTTCTCTGTAATCTTAGAAGTTCAATTGTTGTAAGCAGCTGTGAGCATTTCCGCACACAGGGTTCTCTCGATATATAATATATATCTCTGGTGGAATCATTCAAATCCACCAGAAAGTTTTTAAAGACTCTTGTTTTTAATTACTTGTGTCTTGATTTACTTAAGTTTTTATTCGACATTGTGCTAATCAATACACTTATATTTATATTTGAGTTAGAACATTTTATTTCAAGAAAAAGTTTCAAGAATTCCATTCAACCCCCCTTCTGTAATTCTTGTCATATTGTTAAGGACCTAACAATTGGTATCAGAGCAAGCTCTTAACTAACAAAGAGTTTAAAGATCAAAACAATACAGCAAGATGAACAAGAAGGATGTTGGAGTCAAGATCCCTTTTCTGGATAAAGATAATTACCATCATTGGAAGGAAAAGATGCATCTTCATTTGCTTTCTCAAGATGAGGCCTATGTTGACTGCATAGAAAGAGGCCCTCATGTTCCAATGAGAGCAGCAATAGGAAACGAGCCATCAGTCCCCAAGCCAAGGCATGAATGGTCTGATCCTGACATTGAACAAGTCAGGAAGGATAAAAAGGCCATGAACATCCTGTTTAATGGAGTTGATGGAGATATGTTTGACAACATTATCAACTGCAAAACCGCCAAGGATGTTTGGGATACAATACAAATAATCTGTGATGGCACTGAGCAAGTTAGAGAAAACAAGATGCAACTCTTGATTCAGCAATATAAGCATTTTCATAATGAAAAAAGTGAGTCTCTCACTGACATTTTTAGTAGGTTTCAAAAACTACTAAATGCTCTAAAGTTGCATGGAAGGGTCTATCAGACAAAAGACTCCAATATGAAATTCCTTAGATCTCTTCCAAAGGAATGGAAACCAATGACAGTCTCACTAAGAAACTCACAGGATTATAAGGAGTTTACTTTGGAGAGACTGTATGGTAGCCTGAAAACCTATGATCTTGAAATAGAGAAGGATGAAATGATGGAGAGAGGAAAGAAGAAAAGAGGATCCATTGCACTAGTTGCTGAGTTGGAAAAGGAGAAGGAAGTGAAGATGGAAGCTGTTGAATCAACTTCAAGGGTCTGTGAGAACAAGGGCAAGGGGCTTGCAGTAGAAAGTAAAGATTCTTTGAGCCAAGATGACATGGAAGACATTGATGAACACCTAGCATTTCTTTCCAGGAGATTTTCCAAGCTCAAGTTCAAGAAGAACTTTGGAGCAGCCAAGCCAAATAGAAACATGGTGGATAAATCAAAATTCAAATGTTTCAATTGTGGCTTGGCATGGCACTTTGCCAGTAAGTGTAGGAAGTCAGATTCCAGTAAGAAAAAGTTTGAGCCAGTGGATTATAAGCAAAAATACTTTGAGCTGCTCAAATAAAAGGAAAGGGCTTTCATAACACAAGAAAATGACTGGGCAGCAGATGGTCTAGATGAAGATGAAGATGTCAGTTATGTCAATCTAGCCCTAATGGCCAAGTCTGATGAGACAGAAACAAGCTCTTCAAGTAATCAGGTAATTACTACAAACCTTGCACATTTATCTAAAGTTGAGTGTAATGATGCCATAAATGACATGTCTACAGAGTTATATCATTTGTGTGTTACACTTAAGTCTCTTACTAAAGAAATGCTAAAATCAAAGAAAACAATTTGTTTTTAAGTCAGAGAAATAATGTGCTTGAGTCTCAGTTTATTGATTTTGAAAAATTAAGAATTGAGTGTAAAATTACCAAGAAGGAATTAACTGAGTCCTTGAAGAAAGAGAAAATTTTAAAGAAGCAGCTCGAGCGTGAACAAGAGGTGATTAAAGCTTGGAAAACATCCAGGGATGTCCATGCTCAAATCACCAAAGTTCAAGGAATTGAGTCTTTCTGTGATGAAGCCTGGAAAAAGAACAAAGAGAAACTAGAACCTAATTTGGTGGATGGAGTGCTTAAAGATGTAGACTTGACGGATGATGAGGATCATCCATCGGATAACAAAAAGTGTTATCCGTCAAATGATGAAAATCCTCATCCGTCGGTTGTGAGAAAGCCTATCAGTATAGCCAAACTTGTTAAGCTAAATGAGAAGTATGGGTCTGTTTCCAAGAACTTTGTTTCAGGAGAATCGAGTCAAGTTAAGAAAGGGAAAAAGGCTAATGTTGGTCACATGACTGTCAAACAGTTAAGTGATAGACTTGAAAAGATTGAGATAAAAACAGAGACCAAAAAGAAAAACAATAGGAATGTAAAGTAGGGATTAACAAACACAATAACTACACACCTGAAAAATATGCTCCTAGAAAAATCTGTGTCAAGTGTGGTAGTGTAAATCATTTGTCTGTTAATTGCAAGTCATCCATGCCTACTTCCATGTCTGTGTAACCTCAATTTCCTAACATGAATGCCATGCCTCTCATGCCTGTTAATGCTATGTCTACACAGAACATGAATGCACAGTTTGCTAATATGCCATTTTCACCTAATCCTTATTATGCTGCATTTAGTATGCCACAAATGCCATTTAGCATGCCTTACTGGAATAACATGTTTGCACATAGCATGCCATTTCCTGTTAGTCATAATATGCATGATAATTCTGTTGGAATGAATGGTTTCAAAGGCCCAACTCAAACGACTAAGGATGAATGTGATATTCCTAAGTCAAATGAGATAAAGCCTAAGAAACAGAAAAAGAAAGCTAACAAGGCAGGACCCAAGGAAACTTGGGTACCAAAATCAACTTGATTTGATTTTGACGTGTGCAGGGAAACGGAAAGAATCTTTGGTACTTGGATAGTGGTTGTTCAAGACACATGACCGGTGATTCTACCCTGCTCACAGAGTTTAAGGAGAGAGCTGGCCCAAGTATTACTTTTGGAGATGACAGCAAGGGTTATACTGTGGGATATGGCTTGATTTCAAAGGACAATGTCATCATTGAGGAGGTTGCCTTAGTGGATGGTCTCAAACAAAACTTGTTGAGTATCAGCCAGCTTTGTGATAAAGGCAACTCAGTAACCTTCAGCTCAGAAGCCTGTGTTGTGACTAATAAAAGAAGCAACAAAGTGGTTCTCACTGGTGTGAGAAAAGGAAATGTGTACCTAGCTGATTTCAACTCATCTAATACAGAATCTGTAACTTGTCTTCTCAGTAAAGCAAGTCAGGATGAAAGTTGGCTATGGCACAAGAAGCTATCCCATTTAAACTTCAAGACCATGGATGAGCTAGTGAAGAAATAACTGGTTAGAGGCATTCCTCAAGTGGAGTTTTCTAAGGATGGACTGTGTGATGCCTGCCAAAAAAAGGGAAGCAGATTAAAGCATCATTCAGGAAGAAACTTGATTCAACAATTGAAGAGCCTTTGCAACTGCTTTACATGGATTTGTTTGGACCAATCAATGTATTGTCCATCTCAAGGAAAAGATTTTGCCTAGTAATTGTAGATGATTTCTCAAAGTTCTCTTGGAGATATTTCCTAAAGTCTAAAGATGAGGCTAGTGAAATCATCATCAATCACATAAGGCAAGTCAATAATCATCCTGATTTCAAGGTTAGAAGAATCGGGAGTGACAATGGAACTGAGTTCAAGAATTCTGTCACTAGAGCATTTTGTGAGGAAAATGGGATTCTGCATGAGTTTTCAGTAGCAAGGACTCCACAACAGAATGGAGTAGTAGAAAGGAAGAACAGATCACTTATTGAAGCTACAAGGACAATGCTTGAAGAGTCAAAATTGCCAACATATTTCTGGGCTGAAGCTGTAAATACTGCATGCTACACTCAGAATATTTCTCTGGTTAATCAAGAAAGATGCATGACTCCCTATCAATTGTTCAAGAACAAGAAGCCAACTCTAAATTTTCTTCATGTCTTTGGCTGCAAGTGCTATATCTTGAGAAATCAAACTGATCAAAATGGAAAGTTTGATGTTAAAGCAGATGAAGGAATTTTTGTTGGATATACTGTTGGTAAAGCATATAGAGTCTACAATCTAAGAACCAACATTGTTGTGGAATCAATAAATGTTGTGTTTGATGATAAAAAGATTGAAGGACTGAAAGATGGAGATTACCATGAGAGCCTCAAATTCAACAATGTGGAGATGGTTAGTGATGACAGTGATGATGAAAGTGATCAAAAAACAGTGTCTAAGGATAATGAAGATAAATCTACTACCAATGAAGCACAAAACTCAACATCTGTCGAGTTGCACAATGCTTCATCCGTCGGAAGGCAATCTGCGTTATCCGTCGGGAGACAACCAGCTTCATCCATCGGTACTCAAAATTCACCATCCGTCGGGTTATCAAAAGGAGCAGGAAGTCAAGATAGATCACCTATAGAAAGTTCCCATGTCTCAAATCAAAGATCCACAAACTCAAGGGGAGTTTCTAACAATCAAAACTCAATCACACATCAAAACAACAATGAGGTTTCTTCATCTAGAGCTAATCTACCTCAACAAAGGAAATAGACAAAAGATCACCCTTTTGAGCTTATCATTGGTGATATTTCTTCTAGAGTTCAAAGAAGAAGAGCAACTCAGGAAGAATGTCTATACAGCAGCTTTCTTTCCAAGGAAGAACCAAAGAAGGTAGAAGAAGCTTTGTTGGATCCTGATTGGATTTTAGCTATGTAAGAGGAGCTAAACCAATTTGAAAGTAATAATGTATGGAAGATGGGTCCCAAGCCTAAAGGAAAGAATCTAATAGATATCAAATGGGTATTCAGAAACAAGATGGATAAAAATGGCATAGTAGTCTGGAACAAAGCTAGATTGGTTGCTAAGGGCTATTGTCAGCAAGAAGGAATAGATTTTGATGAAACATTTGCTCCTGTTGCAAGACTTGAAGCCATCAGAATTTTCTTAGCCTATGCAGCCCAAGCCAATTTCAAGGTCTATCAGATGGATGTCAAAAGTGCCTTTCTGAATGGAGATTTGAAGGAAGAAGTCTATGTCAGTCAACCTCCTGGTTTTGAAGATCCAAATTTTCCAGAACATGTCTATTATCTTTTGAAAGCATTTTATGGATTGAAGCAAGCACCTAGAGCCTGGTATGACACTTTATCAAAGTTCCTTTTGGAAAATCACTTCACAAGAGGTACTGTAGATAAAACTTTATTTTTAAGAAATGTTAATGGCTCTAGTATACTTGTTCCAATTTATGTAGATGATATCATTTTTGGCTCTACAGATGAGAATCTTTGCAAAAAGTTTGCCAAATTGATGCAAAGTAAGTATGAAATGAGTATGATGGGAGAACTAACTTACTTTCTTGGCTTACAAGTTAAGCAAGTTAGTGATGGAATATTCATTAGTCAAACTAAATATATTTTTGATCTTTTAAAGAAGTTTGATCTAATGGATTGCACATCTGCAAAAACTCCCATGGCCACTTCAACTAAGCTTGAATTAAACACTACTGAAAAGTCTGTGGATATTTCAAGTTATAGAGACATGGTTGGCTCACTTCTGTACTTAACAGCTAGTAGGCCAGATATAATGTTTGCTACATGTTTATGTGCTAGATTTCAGGCTGATCCTAGAGAATCTCACTTAATAGCTATTAAGAGAATTTTCAGATATCTCAAGGGAACACCAAATCTTGGCATTTGGTACCCTAGAGATTCTGGTTTTGATCTAACTGGTTATTCAGATGCAGATTATGCAGGTTGTAGAATTGATAGATAAAGTACAACAGGAACCTGTCAGTTTCTAGGAAACAAGCTTGTGTCCTGGTTCAGTAAAAAGCAAAATTCAGTTTCTACTTCTATAGCTGAAGCTGAATATATTGCTGATGGTAGTTGTTGTGCACAGATCTTATGGATGAAAAATCAATTGCTAGACTATGGTTTGCAAGTTGAAAGGATTCCTATTTTCTGTCATAACACAAGTGCAATTGCCATCACTGAAAATCCAGTACAACATTCAAGGACAAAGCACATAGATATCAAGTACCATTTCATAAGGGAACATGTAATGAATGGTACTGTGGAACTATATTTTGTTCTAAGTGAGAAACAGCTTGAAGATATCTTTACCAAGCCACTGGATGAATCCACCTTTTCAAGGTTGGTAAGTGAGTTAGGTATGCTTAATTACTCTTAAATCTATCTGAGTTATTTTGCAAGTTGAAATGTAGCCAGAAACTTAATTGATTTTTTAGACTTGGATGAAATTTTGGCTAAGTCAAAATTTACATCTCGACGGATGATCTTTATCCATCGAGTTTGATCATCCGTCAATATATTATTTGCTAACAAAAATCAATTATATTTCTGGAATATTTTATATCTCGACGGATAACAATTTTTCCTCATCCGTTGAATTGTCTTAATCTTAGCCGTTAATTCCCTATACATTATCCATCGAGTATACTTACAGGTTGTAAGCATAACACGGCGGATAATGGGTGGAATTTTTACAGTTTTTTTTAAACGGCTATTTTAGGAAATTTCTATTGGTTACTTTATTTTAATTTATTTTTTTTATCAGTTATTTTTTGAGATAGTATAAAAGCTTATTTCATTGCAATTACTTTTCTTTTATCATTCTCAATTCAACTGCTCTAATTTCATTCTATCTCAAAGCACTTCCTCTCTTTCTCTTCAAGCTTTTATTCTCTAACAATGGCACCTGTTGTAAAGATTATGTCTCAAACTTGGTTCATTTATGAGAAGAATAATTTCACCGCACTAGTGAATAAGGGTATTCAGCAATCTGGAGACTATCACTAGATGATGGACTTTGTGAAGAATTGAAAGCTCAACTATGCCATGCTGGAATCACCCACAATCTTTTATGAAGTTATTGAAGAGATGTGCACCACTGCCACCTACAACTCTACAGATAAGACCATCACTCTAACCATTAAAGGTAAAGAATTCTGTATCAATAGTGGTGTGATAAAAGCATGTTTCAAAATTCCTGATAACAATGTGACTTCACCATACACTGACACTGATATAATCAATATGCTTAATTCCATGCACTATGCACTTCCTACTTCTAAACTGAGTGATATTAGGAGAATGGGTCTTAAGAAAGAGTAGAGTTTCTTGTGTGATGCGGTTACAAAGGTTTTCTCAGGAAATATCAGTAATTTTGATTCAGTGAATATTTCCATGCTCTACATGCTAGTTACAGATAAATTCTATAATTTCAGTGATCTTGTCTTGTTTGAGTTAGGTTTTAAATTAGGAGAGTTAAATAAAAGAGGTAAGAATGTGTATTATGCTAGATTTCTTATGTTATTAGCTAACCACCTCTGTGAAGAGATTGTGCTTGAGAACCCTAACAACAAACTAGATTGTTGGGTTCAAGAGAGAACGCTCATTGCAGATTTGAACAGGGCCAATCATCACAAGGATATGCCAATGTTCTATTTTCCTGTAATGTAAGCACCTCAGGTAAGTAAGGTAAGTTCACCTATCCCTACAACTATTCCAACCTCCATAATTTCCTTGAGTTCAAGTGTGGCTATGGCAACTGTGACAATGACCAAACAGTTGCCTACCAAATCTGCCAAACCTTCAATTATTTCAAAATCCAAATCAAAGAAAGCCCCCTCTGGTATCTCCCAAAAGATGCCAGTTGAAAAATCCACTAAAGCCAAAGAGGGGAATGTGAAGGAGGGTAAGTTAGTTGAGGTAAGGGGTGAACATAAAAGAAACCCCAAGAATAAGGTTGGAGAGTTGAGTGAATCCCAGCCTAGCCACACTACAGTTTCCCAACAAACTGCAGTGCTTAAAAAGGACAAAAGCTCATTTCTAGCTGCATCCTCCCAAAAGGATGTAGCTATTGAACAAAGCTCTCAACCAAGAGCACAGGCCAAGAGGGTTAGGGACACAAGCTCACCCCAAACTTATGCCAGAAAGAAGAAATTAAAAACCTTTGGGGATGCACAGGGTACACACACTATGAAAACTGGTGCTAAAGACATAGTCACCGCACCTTCACAAATTCAGTTTGATGTGGCTCCAATAAATGTGGAGTCACAGCCAAAATCTCTAGTAATAGAAGCACCTCAAACACCAAACTAACCCACAAACTCACTGGATGTGGATATGATAAACACATCAATTCCTGATTCCCCTTCTTTAACTCTGTTGGGGAAGCCAAAATCTAGTGCAAGTGAGCATCATCTTTTAGATGATTTATTGGCTCACTTTCCAATTCTTTCAGGAACTGTTGTGTCATCTGTGCCTAAAATATCTTCAATCAGCACAGAGTCAACAATAGTTTCTATTCCCAGCTCATTCATTTCTACTCTCTCGACGGATATTGCTCATCCGTTGAGTAGTGATTGTATCCCGACGGATAAGCCTAACAGCAGTTATCCGTCGGATAGCAAAACCACTCACTCGATGGATATCACTCATCCGTCGAGTATCTCTGCACAATTTTAAATTTCAATTATTTCAAGTGCAGAAGATTTAGTGGTTGTACAGTCACTCTTAGGATTGAGAGAGAAGAGTGTTTTGAGTGAGAGACGGGGTTACTCCCAGGAAAAAGGAGAGGCAATGAGTGAAAATCTGTAATCCATTTCTTCAGGATTGGCAAAAGAGAGTGAGAGGAGTCCTACCTTAGTAGATGAAGGTGAGGGTTTGAGGGTGGGGAGCCAGGGTGAGACCCTGATGCAACAAAAGAGAGAAAATGAAAGAAATGCAGGTACTAGAGCTATAAGGATGGATGTCATTGCTAGTGAGTCAATGAATGTCCAGGATGCAGACAGGGAAGGACTATCTCAACATCCTAAAGCTGTTATAGATTCCACTTCCCTTGATGCTGAGGCATTTACTCACCCTATTCCAGCTTATCAACTTCTAGCTGAACAGGGAAATGACAATGCAGAAAGGATGCTGAATTTGGTGCATACTACTCAGTCTCTAATGAGAGCTAAGGATGCCATCATAGCTTTGCCTCCTACAGCTGGTGATGTGGACTATGAGACTGGGGGTTCAGCTGATTTCTTTGGAGATGGAAGTGGGGATAGTGAAGATGAAGCAATGGACATAGGGGGAGAAGTAGGCTCAAGTTCAAGGTCAGGTATGCCATCATGGGCATTCTCAAAGCACTGTGATGAGCATTACTTCAAGACAACCCTAATCCAATTAATCAATCAGACCAATACTGCTCTTAAAACCACTACCAATGCCAGCACCAAGAAGCTCCTTCAAGCACATCTAGCCTCCCTGCAACTTCAACAAATCCAAGGCTTCCAGCATGCTAAAGATGTGAATACTATGAAGAATGATATTGAGGAGATGAAAAAGGCTATTTCAGACAGGATAGACTCTAAACTTCCAGAAGCTACAATGCTTGATGTAACACCCCCAGATCCGGGGTCGGGGATCCGGGTCGTCACGGTCTTTTTTTCCACAATATCACTTCACTTAATTAATAATAAATAACCTTATGTTGTGACCCCAAACTAACACACACCACAACCCGTTATAGTCTCAGAGATGAAATTGAAATAAGTACAAGTCTTTGAATCCACAATTTAAAAGTTATTACAACCCAAAATGATTACTTGATAAATTTACAGTTAATTGCCATTATCTGCCACAAGTTATAATTATACATAATTGATTCTCAAAAGTAGATGGTCTGATCTACAATAGATCTACCTCTGCAGCTATAGCAGCTACAACATCATCGGGAAGACGCGGGACGCTTCCCATGCGCTTGCGCTGGGTCTGCTGGAGTCTGGCCATCTTTCCTAACTGTTGTTGTGTGATGAAGAAATAAAGCAAGAGTGAGCCTTACAGCTCGCAAGATAATATATAGTGATAACAATAATATAAGTATCTAAATGGATACTTACTAGAATCTTTTATCATGTGTAAGATAATTACTTACTAGATATAAGTAAAAACAAGGGATGAAGTTACCAAATACTTCACTATACTTATATCATTTATAAAGCTACTTGAACTACCACTGTTCAAAGTATAATGAGCTTTCAACAGTTCATCACACAGATGAGACTACCAGACAAGATCTGAATAGATTAAACCTTTGAAATATTATTAAAGGAAATGAAGTTATGATATACTTCATTAAGTTCTGATATATATATATATATCCACATATACATCTTCTTTATACATTTCCTGAAAACCTCTGTCATGTAAAGTACGAACAGAGTTTGAAACATCCAATAAATTTTGGAAAAGGAAAAGAATTTTGGCATAAACCAGATATCTTGCTGATCAGGCAAAGATACCAATAAGTAACCTTTTCTACTAGTAGATGGACGAATTCCCCACTGGTCATCACCCTAGTCGTAATAGGACCTTATGTTGGACTGCCACTCAGCCACTTATGCATTTGATGGACTCCCACTGAGCCACTTACACTATCATGGACGACCACTGAGCCCATGTTGCTTATGCCGACTCAATAGATGGACTTACTTCCCGAACGTTGGGTAAGTAATCAATTCATTTACCAAAACTGCAACCTTGTTGCGAATATAAAATACACCACAGAGCCGGATCCCTCAGGTTTTTGAGCGAGTATTTAAATCCCCTTAAAAAGGAAGATCTTAAATATAAAAAAATGAGTTTTGGGATCCGCTCTAACTTTTAAAAATCATTTTGAAGACTCGAAAACACTTTAAAGAGTGTTTGGAGTAAAGCTGATTTAATGAAGTAAATCAGTCCCCAGTATATTTAGAAAATGCCTGAATATTATTATTTAAATAATATTCTCATAAAGATAATCCTTATAAAAATAATTGAAGTAGAAGTATTAAAACTTATACTTGAAATGGATATTAAATAACCAAATATATACTTATATAAAAGTACTATCTTTATTTGAATAATCGAAAATAAGTTTGATTATGGACACCTTATTCTTTAATAAAATAAAGAACATATTTAAGCAAATAATCGGAGTCATAGATCCTCAAATGAATATTCAAATAATATTCATTAAATAATATAAACTGAGTCATAAGCCCTCGAATGAATATTCAAATAATATTCAAATAATAAAATAAAAGAAGTCATAAGTCCTCGAATGAATATTCGAAATAATATTCAAATAATAAAATAAAAGGAGTCATAAGTCCTCGAATGAATATTCGAAATAATATTCAATAATAAAAATAAAGTTATCGAATAAACCTTATTCGATTAATAGTTTTGAAAACCATGACCATATATATATATATATATAAATATATAAATAAATATATATATATACATATATACCAAAATCTACTCGGGATCCTCGACTCCCGGTTTTAGAAAATGTTTTCACCTTTGGGTCCCTATACTAAGGGTATATGCAAATTACCGCTATTCTCTAGCATAGGTATTATCAACTGAATCAACAGATATATATGGAAAGAATACGAAACAGGCATGCATATATATATACCATAGCAGCATGCTTCAATATATTGCAACATTTGCTAATTAACCAACATGCATCTATCGCAAGATAATGCAAATACATATATACATCACAACAACAGTATAACGGGTAGAAAACTTGCCTGAGCGACTTGGGGTGATAAAAGGCTCGGGACGAGTTTGGTAACCTATAAACAACAAGTAAGTTGGAATTAAACCAAAGTTACTTGTAAATCTATACTTTAACTAACTTTGACTCTAACGCTTGTTTTGCGCTTACTGATTCGCTTAAGTCACTCGAGTACCCTCGGCTCCACCATTTTTAATAATTTAACCTTTACGAGTTTTAAGGCAATTCCTTCGCGAGTGTCTTACCAACTGCCTAACACACTTACCATAAATGTTTCATTCATTAATTAACCCTTTTTGGTCTTTAACCTAAGTTTCAAAGTAAGGCGAGGGGAAAAGTTTCGTTCGCGAAACGCCGTTACTTGAAACGGTCGTTTCTCCTAAACCGTGCATCGGAATCGAATGAACTACATATCAAAACGAAGCTCGTAACATGAACTATCTAAACATGGCAATGGTCAAAATCTAGCAGGGGGTTCTCGGGTCCTAATGTTATGCACAAAAACAGTCTAATGAAAATCGGATGTTATGACGGCTATGTTTACGCGATTTCCCAATTTAAAACCATTCAAAACCAACCCAATTCAACCTCAAATCAAACATACAACCAACATCCATCCTTATCACATCATATCAGCCCCAACCAATTCAATTTTAACATTCATACTTATGCCTAAGCTTGAATTTAACTATACTACAATCTTTTAACCAAAACAACAACATTTACCATTCCATTTCAATACCATTTCAATCCCAAACTCTAAATCACAAACATTAAGCTACAATATCACCCTACTAATCAAAATCATCTTATAATACATAGGAATCTAGGGTTTGGAGATGATATACCTTCCTTGAAGTGGTGGGAGGAGCTAGGAAGCCTTAAGAAGCTTTGAGAAGTCTTAGGAATGCTTGGATCTTCAAGGAAATCAAGAAAAATTTCAAGTTAAAAACTTGAAAACACTATTCATTGTCTTCTTCTTTGATTAAATGAAGAAGATTGAGAAGGAATTGATGGCTTAAACTCATGATATAGCCCTAACTAAGCATAAAGATGATTAGGGAATTAACTCACCAATTTAGGAAGCTTGGATCTTTGATTTTGAATTTCCTTGCCTTTAAAATGTCAAAAAGCCGAGAGCATGAAGAACAATGCCTTGGTTTCTTTTTTGATTTTGATGAAAAATGATTTGCTTGGCTTGGTTGGTTTGATTTTGTGTTTGTTTTAGTAAATTACCTAGTTGCCCTTGATTTTGTGTGGTTAAAAAGCCACCACATCTCCTTCCTTCCCATGTCATGCCCATGTCATGTGGTGATGTCATCTTTCCCTCCTTGTCCTCTTCTCATTGGTTGGGTGACATCACTCTCTCTAATCCCTTTGATTAACTTCCTAATTATTTGCCTAATGACCGCTGATCTGCTATACGGTTCGCTTAACTTTCGTTTTCGTTTATCGTTTGAAGGATCATACCCGGGATCTTATTACTTAGGTTCCCTTAACCTTTCTCAATACATTATATTCCTTTTTATGATCCTCTATTATAATCCTTTAATTTAAATCTTTTTTATCCTGTTACCTTATACTCAATTCTCTCCGTATCTAGTGGATTTCCGGGAAAACCAAAGTGTTCGGAATTGGATTCTGACGATCTTTACATACACTCATATACCGTATAGAGTACTAATAAAATCTCAGAATATCCATAACAGAACCCCTACATAGTGTGGCATGAAAAGTTTTCTCATTCAGCTAAAACACTATTCACAAGGGTTACAAAAAGTTGAAAATTTTGGGGGTTATTACAGTCTCCCCTCCTTAAAAGGATTCCGTCCCGGAATCAAACAGAAAACAAATGGGGGTACTTTTCTAGCATTGTGCTCTCTAGTTCCCAAGTTGATTCTTCCACATTATGATTCTGCGATAGTACTCTGACTAGCTTGATAACTTTCTTCCGAAGCACCTGCTCCTTCTTATCTATAATCCTTACTGGCTTCTCCACGTAAGTTAGATCTGGCTGCATATCCACCTGCTCGTACTCCACTATGTGTCTGGCATCCCGATGATACTTCCTTAGCATTGACACATGGAACACATTATGAACTTGTTGCAAGTTAGGGGGTAAGGATAGCTCGTAAGCTAACTTTCCAATCCGTCTTAATATCTCAAAAGGTCCAATGTATCTTGGGCTTAGTTTTCCTTTCCTTCCGAACCTCATTAATCCCTTCCAAGGGGATACCTTTAGCAGTACTAAGTCCCCTACTTCATATTCCTTATCCTTTCGGGCTAGGTCTGCATATTTCTTCTGTCTGTCTTGGGCTGCTACAAGTCGCCCTCTGATAAGATCCACTATATCTTTGGTCCTTTGGACCACTTCGGGTCCGAGCATCTTCCGCTCTCCTACTTCATCCCAGTATAAGGGAGATCGACACCTTCTTCCGTACAGGGCCTCATAAGGCGGCATTCCGATGCTAGCGTGAAAGCTATTGTTATAAGAAAACTCGATGAACGACAAGTGATCATCCCAACTCCCTTTAAAGTATATTGCACAGACTCTCAACATATCCTCTAGTGTCTGGATGGTCCTTTCGCTCTGCCCATCCGTCTGGGGATGGTACGCGGTACTCATATTTAACTTGGTCCCCGCACATTCCTGAAAGCTCCTCCAAAATCTGGAGTTGAACCTGGGGTCTCGGTCTGAGACAATGGACGCTGGGACTCCATGTCGCGTCACTATTTCCTTAAGGTAAATGTCCACCAGTCTATCGACTGTGTATCTCTCATTGATAGGAATGAAATGAGCTGACTTTGTCAGTCGGTCTATAATTACCCAAATGGCATCGTGATTGGCTTTCGTCCTTGGCAAGCCTACAATAAAATCCATCGCTATCTGTTCCCATTTCCATTCGGGAATCTCCAGGGGTCGTAAGAGTCCACTGGGTCTCTGGTGCTCTGCTTTTACCCTTTGGCAAGTCAAACATTTGTTTACCCATTCTGCTACGTCCCTCTTCATGTTGGGCCACCAGTAATATTCCTTCAAATCCCTATACATCTTGGTACTTCCCGGGTGAATGGAATACCTTGAACTATGGCTTTCATCCAATATCTCATCTTTAAGCTCTTGAACATTCGGAACCCAAATCCGGTAGGAGTACCTCATTATCCCTTTATCATCTTTCTCAGTATGGATCTCCTCTCCAGTCATTGACTCTCTGCCTTCATTCATTATTTTCTCCTGGCAGAATCTGATCTTTTCCAATAACTCGGGCTGCATTGAGATCTCAAAAAGCTTTTCAGTTCCGGTTCCGGTTACCTTTACTTCTATTTCCATTTTCTCAAAATCCCTTATCAATTCTTCCGAAGTCGTTATCATTCTGAGTCTTTCCTTTCTACTAAGGGCATCAGCCACCACATTGGCTTTCCCTGGATGATAGAGAATCTCACAATCATAGTCCTTGATTAGTTCTAACCATCTCCTCTGGCGCATGTTGAGCTCTTTCTGTGTAAATATGTACTTGAGGCTCTTATGGTCTGTGAAAATCTCGCACTTCTCTCCATACAAGTAGTGCCTCCAAATTTTTAAGGCAAAAACTATTGCCGCGAGCTCAAGGTCATGAGTAGGATATCTAACCTCGTATTCCTTCAATTGTCTCGACGCATACGCAATCACTTTACCGTGCTGCATAAGCACACACCCTAGTCCTTTGTGCGACGCGTCACTATATATCACAAAATCTCCTTTTCCGTCTGGCAATGCCAACACCGGAGCCGTTATCAACCTTTTCTTTAATTCTTGAAAACTGTTCTCGCATTTCTCCGTCCATTCAAACTTCTCTGTCTTACGAGTAAGTCGTGTCAAAGGGGCTGCGATCTTCGCAAAGTCCTGTACAAATCTACGATAGTAGCCGGCCAATCCTATAAAACTCCTTACCTCTGTGGGTGTGGTTGGCCTTTCCCAATTTGAGACCGCCTCTATCTTGGAGGGGTCGACCAATACTCCTTCTTTATTGATCACATGTCCTAAAAACTGTACTTCATTCCGCCAGAATTCACACTTCGAGAATTTGGCATATAACTGTTCCTCTCTGAGTATTCCTAGAGCTATCCTCAAATGCTCTGCATGTTCTGCCTCAGTCTTTGAGTAGATCAAAATATCATCGATAAAAACTATCACACATTTGTCCAAATACTTCTTAAATATTCTATTCATTAATCCATGAAAGCCGCTGGGGCGTTGGTTAATCCAAAGGACATTACCAAGAACTCATAATGCCCATACCTGGTACGGAACGCTGTCTTGGAAATATCTTCGGGTTTAATCTTTAGTTGGTGATATCCAGTTCTCAGGTCGATCTTGGAAAAATAAACAGCATCCTTTAGCTAGTCGAACAGATCGTCTATTCTAGGTAATGGGTACCTGTTCTTTATGGTTAGCTTGTTCAACTCTCGATAGTCTATGCACAGCCTCATGCTCCCATCTTTCTTCTTAACAAATAAAACTGGTGCTCCCCATGGAGACACACTGGGTCTTATCATACCCTTATCCAAGAGTTCCTGCAATTGGATAGCTAATTCCTTCATTTCTAACGGGGCTAACCGGTAAGGTGCCTTTGAAACTGGCGCCGTCCCCGGGGCCAACTCAATAGCAAATTCAATCACTCTATCGGGTGGTAATCCCGGAAGGTCTTGTGGGAATACATCTTCAAATTCGTTGACTACTGGAATATCTTGTAAGTTGGGCACCTCCTTCTGCGTGTCCACCACATAGGCTAGGTAGGCCTCATTTCCTTTTCGTAGCATCCTTTTGGCCTGGGCCATAGTCAAAAATCTCTGCGTCTGTCTCTTTCCTCTAAATATAACTTCTTTCTTCCCTGGGATATTTATCTTAACTTTCTTCCCTTTACAGTCTATCTGAGCATCATTGCTAGATAGCCAGTCCATTCCTAAAATTACATCAAACTCCCCTAATTTAAAAGGAATCAGATCAACACTAAAAGATTGCTCCCCTATGCCTATCTCACAGGCGGGGTGAATCTGGTTAACAGGAATAATTTCATGATTGGTTATTTCTACTTGTAAGGGTTCTATCAAGGGTTCAGCCTTAAGTCTTAACTTACGCGCAAGGTCCTTTGATATAAAAGATTTAGTTGCTCCCGAATCAAATAAAACGTTTGCACTGACTGAATTTAGAGAAAGGGTACCTGCTATCACATCTGAATCTTTCATAGCATCCTGGACTGTCATGTTGAAAGTCCTTACAGTAGGTGGCTTATTAGAAGCAGCCCTGCTTGCTCCCGAAGCTGCTGGTTTGTTCATCGGGTATTCCCTCTTCCAATGACCCGGGCATCCACACTGATGATAAGTGGTGGTTGGAATGACGGCAGGGGTTGATGATGGGCACTTAGTTGAATAGTGACCTTCCCGACCGCACTTAAAGCAGGTTACTGGCTTTTCTTTACACTCCCCAGTGTGATTCATTCCACATATGTTACAAGATGGCAATGGGGGTCGAGACTGGTTGGGATAGGACATTCTTGACTTCTGGCCGCCCTGGCTCACACTCATACTCATTGGCTGCTTAAACCCAGTGTTCCTTCCTGGTAGGGACACTGCTCCTCGATTAAATCTAGTTGGGAAGCTCCTTCCTGTGGAACCTCCACCCATGCTCATACTTTTCCTCTTTATTCCTTTCTTCTCTCTTTCCTTCTGCATCTGTTCACTTCCGACTTCTACAATCGTTGCCTTTTGCACCAGAGTGGCATAATCCGTAAGCTCAAGGATTGCCACCCTATTCTGAATCCACGATTTCAGTCCCTGCTGAAACCTCCTAGATTTCTTTTCCTCGGTGCTCACAAATTCCGGCACAAACCTTGATAACTCAGTAAATTTCGCTTCATACTCTGCTACAAACAAATTATTCTGCTTTAGCTCCAAGAACTTGAGCTCCATCTGGTTTTCCATAAACCTCGGGAAATACTTTCCCAGAAAAAACTGACTAAATCTCTCCCAGGTTATAATAGCATCTGTCTCCATGTTTTTCTTGGCCTCCCACCAGTAGTTAGCTTCTCCTTTCAGAAGGTAGGTAGAAAATACAGTCTTCTGTGCCTCATCGGTACTCAAAATCTCAAAAGATTTCTCCATTTCCTTTAACCATGCCCTTGCCTCAACTGGGTCGGCTGATCCGTGGAACTCAGGGGGCTTAAGGGACTTAAAAGCCCTGAAAGAGTTTGCCACAATATTGTTATTTCCTTGAGGGGGTGGGTTGGGTTGACGTTCCAAATTCTGCCTTAGGAGTTGCATGAACTGGCCCATGGGATCCATGCCTGGGTTTGGTACTGGTTGCTCAACCTCAGTTTCTCCTTCTTCAGCCTCTATCTCAAATCCCTCAACATCATATGTTTCCTCTTCCTCTTCATACAGGGAGTCATCCTGTTCCACATAATCCTCATCTTTCTCTTCACTGTGTTCCTGGTTCCTATCATCCTGGTTATGGCTTCCCTGGTCCTCAGATCCAGGGTTCGCCCTAGTTCCAATCTTTCTTGGCGGCATGATTCTGATAATAAAAAAAATTTATTGGGAAATTCAACGTTAGGTCACAATCATATACAACATTGTGCCTTGCACAGCTTCATAATGGGGAGAACGTATATCGCAATTCTATTATTTTAAGAAAGTTCTAATACGAAGTGCAGTAATAATAATGATAAAAACAGTGATCCCGTCACTATGGAACTGAACCGAAAGGAAACAAATATATACATAATGCGAGAAATACATAGTTTGATCTGGTCAAAAGTACAACAGTGCTACAGCCATCTGTTCCAAAAGTGATACACAAGAGTCTATCTGTCTAGTCAGAAAAAGGGATGCTATATACAAGTCAACTATCCCGGAAAATTGGCTCTTACTAAGGTCTCGGCTAACTAGACAACTAGACTATTCCATCATCAATCCTGAATCACACACCGGAGCGGGCGGGTCAGCTCCCATACCCTTTCCATCGCACGACGGAAGATATAGTCGGCCTGCCTCCTGGAGATCCTACCATGCCTGTCCCCCTGGAGCGATCTGAGCCTCGCTCGGGATGTGAGCTCTATCCCCGTAAGCTCCCTCCTCAAGGATCGGGGTATAGAAGCCCTAGTCTCATAAGCTCGGGTACGCCTACCCGCCCTCTCTGCATCCAACTCCCTCCTGGCCTCATCCAGTCGGCCCTCGGCAACAGCCACTCGGGTCCTCAGAACATCCTGAACATATCTATGAGCTAACGAAGACTGCCTGTGGGCAGGGTCAAGAGGTGGTGAATCCGGAGCCGCTGAGGGTGCCTCCTCGGTCTGCCTAGGCTTGGAAGTATAAGTCTCTGAGCTGTCATCATCGGGAATCCAAGATAGTGGTGGAGGGGTAGGGGCTCTGACCAACGGAAGTGTGGGTAAAGGGGTACCAGCATACACTACCATAGGTCCAACACGCTCCTCAGCTAATGGGACCTCATCCGGGTCCTCTTCATCTGGAATAGCAATAACCTCTGTCTCTGACTCCTCTGAGGGGTCCTCCTCATCTGAAATAGCAATGACCTCCGTCTCTGACTCCTCAGAGAGGTCCTCCTCATCCTCCTCCATCTCAGGCTCCTCCTGACCCTCAACATCTAGCAGTGCCTCATCATGCTCACGCTCGAACATCTCAGGGTCCTCTAACTCAGGCGCCTACACATTAAACGAGCTAAGTTACTATCATGATACTTATAAGGGTTCTCGTAAGGGTTTTAACTGTCAGCACTACTTTAAGTAGTCCGACCATGAACTTGGCAAGAGTTCTTATTATCTTTGTGAGTTTGTTATTATATCGACGCATCATCTCTGAGGTTTATAACGCTTAGCTCTGATACCATTTCTGTAACACCCCCAGATCCGGGGTCGGGGATCCGGGTCGTCACGGTCTTTCTTTCTACAATATCACTTCACTTAATTAATAATAAATAACCTTATGCTGTGACCCCACACTAACACACACCACAACCCGTTATAGTCTCAGAGATGAAATTGAAATAAGTACAAGTCTTTGAATCCACAATTTAAAAGTTATTACAATCCAAAATGATTACTTGATAAATTTACAGTTAATTGCCATTATCTGCCACAAGTTATAATTATACATAATTGATTCTCAAAAGTAGATGGTCTGATCTACAATAGATCTACCTCTGCAGCTATAACAGCTACAACATCATCGGGAAGACGCGGGACGCTTCCCACGCGCTTGCGCTGGGTCTGCTGGAGTCTGGCCATCTTTCCTAACTGTTGTTGTGTGATGAAGAAATAAAGCAAGAGTGAGCCTTACAGCTCGCAAGATAATATATAGTGATAACAATAATATAAGTATCTAAATGGATACTTACTAGAATCTTTTATCATATGTAAGATAATTACTTACTAGATATAAGTAAAAACAAGGGATGAAGTTACCAAATACTTCACTATACTTATATCATTTATAAAGCTACTTGAACTACCACTGTTCAAAGTATAATGAGCTTTCAACAGTTCATCACACAGATGAGACTACCAGACAAGATTTGAATAGATTAAACCTTTGAAATATTATTAAAGAAAATTAAGTTATGATATACTTCATTAAGTTCTGATATATATATATATCCACATATACATCTTCTTTATACATTTCCTGAAAACCTCTGTCATGTAAAGTACGAACAGAGTTTGAAACATCCAATAAATTTTGGAAAAGGAAAAGAATTTTGGCATAAACCAGATATCTTGCTGATCAGGCAAAGATACCAATAAGTAACCTTTTCTACTAGTAGATGGACGAATTCCCCACTGGTCATCACCCTGGTCGTAATAGGACCTTATGCTGGACTGCCACTCAGCCACTTATGCATTTGATGGACTCCCACTGAGCCACTTACACTATCATGGACGCCCACTGAGCCCATGTTGCTTATGCCGACTCAATATATGGACTTACTTCCCGAACGTTGGGTAAGTAATCAATTCATTTACCAAAACTGCAACCTTGTTGCGAATATAAAATACACCACAGAGCCGGATCCCTCAGGTTTTTGAGCGAGTATTTAAATCCCCTTAAAAAGGAAGATCTTAAATATAAAAAAAATGAGTTTTGGGATCCGCTCTAACTTTTAAAAATCATTTTGAAGACTCGAAAACACTTTAAAGAGTGTTTGGAGTAAAGCTGATTTAATGAAGTAAATCAGTCCCCAGTATATTTAGAAAATGCCTGAATATTATTATTTAAATAATATTCTCATAAAGATAATCCTTATAAAAATAATCGAAGTAGAAGTATTAAAACTTATACTTGAAATGGATATTAAATAACCAAAGATATACTTATATAAAAGTACTATCTTTATTTGAATAATCGAAAATAAGTTTGATTATTGACACCTTATTCTTTAATAAAATAAAGAACATATTTCAGCAAATAATCGGAGTCATAGATCCTCAAATGAATATTCAAATAATATTCATTAAATAATATAAACTGAGTCATAAGCCCTCGAATGAATATTCAAATAATATTCAAATAATAAAATAAAAGGAGTCATAAGTCCTCGAATGAATATTCGAAATAATATTCAAATAATAAAATAAAAGGAGTCATAAGTCCTCGAATGAATATTCGAAATAATATTCAATACTAAAAATAAAGTTATCGAATAAACCTTATTCGATTAATAGTTTTGAAAACCATGACCATATATATATATATATAAATATATAAATATATATACATATATACCAAAATCTACTCGGGATCCTCGACTCCCGGTTTTAGAAAATGTTTTCACCTTTGGGTCCCTATACTAAGGGTATATGCAAATTACCGCTATTCTCTAGCATAGGTATTATCAACTGAATCAACAGATATATATGGAAAGAATACGAAACAGGCATGCATATATATATACCATAGCAGCATGCTTCAATATATTGCAACATTTGCTAATTAACCAACATGCATCTATCACAAGATAATGCAAATACATATATATATCACAACAACAGTATAACGGGTAGAAAACTTGCTTGAGCGACTTGGGGTGATAAAAGGCTCGGGACGAGTTTGGTAACCTATAAACAACAAGTAAGTTGGAATTAAACCAAAGTCACTTGTAAATCTATACTTTAACTAACTTAGACTCTAATGCTTGTTTTGCGCTTACTGGTTCGCTTAAGTCACTCGAGTACCCTCGGCTCCACCATTTTTCATAATTTAACCTTTACGAGTTTTAAGGCGATTCCTTCGCGAGTGTCTTTCCAACTGCCTAACACACTTACCATAAATGTTTCATACATTAATTAACCCTTTTTGATCTTTAACCTATGTTTCAAAGTAAGGCGAGGGGAAAAGTTTCGTTCACGAAACGCCGTTACTTGAAACGGTCGTTTCTCCTAAACCGTGCATCGGAATCGAACGAACTACATATCAAAACGAAGCTCGTAACACGAACTATCTAAACATGGCAATGGTCAAAATCTAGCAGGGGGTTCTCGGGTCCTAATGTTATGCACAAAAACAGTCTAAAGAAAATCGGACGTTACGACGGCTATGTTTACGCGATTTCCCAATTTAAAACCATTCAAAACCAACCCAATTCAACCTCAAATCAAACATACAACCAACATCCATCCTTATCACATCATATCAGCCCCAACCAATTCAATTTTAACATTCATACTTATGCCTAAGCTTGAATTTAAGTATACTACAATCTTTTAACCAAAACAACAACATTTACCATTCCATTTCAATACCATTTCAATCCCAAACTCTAAATCACAAACATTAAGCTACAATATCACCCTACTAATCAAAATCATCTTATAATACATAGGAATCTAGGGTTTGGAGATGATATACCTTCCTTGAAGTGGTGGGAGGACCTAGGAAGTCTTAAGAAGCTTTGAGAAGTCTTAGGAATCCTTGGATCTTCAAGGAAATCAAGAAAAATTTCAAGTTAAAAACTTGAAAACACTATTCATTATCTTCTTCTTTGATTAAATGAAGAAAATTGAGAAGGAATTGATGGCTTAAACTCATGATATAGCCCTAACTAAGCATAAAGATGATTAGGGAATTAACTCACCAATTTAGGAAGCTTGGATCTTTGATTTTGAATTTCCTTGCCTTTAAAATGTCAAAAAGCCGAGAGCATGAAGAACAATGCCTTGGTTTCTTTTTTGATTTTGATGAAAAATGATTTGCTTGGCTTGGTTGGTTTGATTTTGTGTTTGTTTTAGTAAATTACCTAGTTGCCCTTGATTTTGTGTCGTTAAAAAGCCACCACATCTCCTTCCTTCCCATGTCCATGTCATGTGATGATGTCATCTTTCCCTCCTTGTCCTCTTCTCATTGGTTTGGTGACATCACTCTCTCTAATCCCTTTGATTAACTTCCTAATTGTTTGCCTAATGACCGCTGATCTGCTATACGGTTCGCTTAACTTTCATTTTCGTTTATCGTTTGAAGGATCATACCCGGGATCTTATTACTTAGGTTCCCTTAACCTTTCTCAATACATTATATTCCTTTTTATGATCCTCTATTGTAATCCTTTAATTTAAATCCTTTTTATCCTATTACCTTATACTCAATTCTCTCCGTATCTAGTGGATTTTCGGGAAAACCAAAGTGTTCGGAATTGGATTCTGACGATCTTTACATACACTCATATACCGTATAGAGTACTAATAAAATCTCAGAATATCCATAACAGAACCCCTACATAGTGTGGCATGAAAAGTTTTCTCATTCAACTAAAACACTATTCACAAGGGTTACAAAAAATTGAAAATTTTGGGGGTTATTACACTTGACATCAAGAGGCAATTAAGGAAAAATTCTGATCTGTCAACCAAGATAGATGCCTTGGACACAAGAATGTCTGCCATGGAAGCATCTTTAACTACCATTCATCTGGATCAAGCCCAACAGACTGATCTACTTCAAAAACCGGTGGCTGCTCAAACCCCCTCCTCTACTCAAATTGATGATAACAAAAAAGGGAAGAAAGGAACATGTGAGGGGGAGAGGCTTCAAATTCAAATCAGTAAAGTAATTATGCCTTCAATTACTATCTCAAACCCATCAGTTATAGATAGTATAGATCTGATCAATGTAGCGGCAGCCAACTTAAGAGCAGCTGATAAGGAAAGAAATTTGTGTGGTGGTTGGACATCCTCAATTTGCCCAAGAAAAAAGAGAAGAAAAGGCTAGATTGAAGCAGGAAAAGAAGCAAGCTGCTCTAGATGCTAAAAGGACTAAACAAAAGAAAGAGCAGATTGCTATCTTGGCCAAGCTACATGCTATTAATTCATCACAACAAATCCCTTCTCAACCAACTGAAGCTATTGAATCAAAGAAGCAAGTTGAACAACAGAAGAAATCTCCAAGAAAGAAGGAATTGGCTAAAAGAAGTAAAAGGAATTTTCCTAAGGAATCCACACCATCTACAACTCAAGCATCAAAGCCCTCTGTGGTATATGAAGATATCAGGGTTGTGGATCCTTACAGGAATATTCATGGTGAACCTATTGTGCCCAAGGATGAGCCAATAGAATGGGAGAACATACCAATTCCTGACTTCAATCTACCAATCCTTAGCAAGCCAAAGAGAACAAAGTCAAGAGAAGTCAAGAAAGTGAAGCCGTCACTTCTCAAATCCAAGTCTCAAGTCAAAGCTCAATCTAAAGTCAGTAAGGGAGACTATCTGTACTTGTGTGACATCAAAGAATTTTCTGATCTAAACCTCTATCTGGATGAACTAGATAAAGTGAGAGGAATTGATGCATACAGAAACCTACCTGAAAGGTTAGTGTTCAAGTACAAAGGAGGAAAGGAGATTCAGTGGCCTCTTCACATGATCCTTCAAGAAAGCCAAGCTATACTGATTAAAGTTTATTCATCCTTCAAGAAGAACTTTGGGTTCAACATTACTGCAAGAAGATTGGTATTGAAGAAGATTGAAGAACTAGGGAGTGTTAGAGCTAAAGATGCACTCCCAAAGACTCTAATCATCCCTTACACAGGGAGAAGAGTGCATCTAAGGCCCTACTGGTTGATGGAGTTCATAGATGACAAAGGTGTGAGAAGATTTTTCAGATTAGAAGACCAATTAAGCATCTCTAGCAATGAGACTCTTTTGGAAATGCAAGAAAAGCTAAATCTCTCAGAATCTGATGAACTGGAATTCCACAGGCAGCTCCAAAATCAAATTGAGGAAAACAACAAAAAGCTTGGAAAGTGATCCAGACCTTCAAGAAACAAGACAAATCTGCTCACGCTAGAGGAGCATCTTGAAAAATGACTGTGAGCAAAACTTTGTACATTTCTGTTAATTTGAAGCACTTTTAAGTGATATCTACTTTTTCTTAAAGTTATATTTTTAGGGTGTTTTGTTATCATCAAGTATCTCTTAATTTATGGCTACAATTCCAGTAGACATAAATTGGGGGAGATTGTTGTGTATATGTTGTGTACTTGATGATTTCATGAACAAAACACCTTAGTAGATTTTTCTTAGTGAAATAATGTAGCACTCGACAGATAAGATTTATAGTCCCGATGGATGACTCATTATAGTCCCGACGGTTGATGACTTATTATCCATCGAGTGAGTAGCTTATGTAACAATAAGTCTTTAGCACATTTCTGCATTCACCATTGTATAGATTCTTTAAGTAGTATTCAAGTCATGTTGACTTTAACTAGATATGCAGAATAGGTTGATTAATTATACATAAATGATGTCTTGTAATTCTGCATAAATGAAATGAAGTCAAGTGCCAGTTTGCTACCTGACGGATAACCTACAATGAAGTCGACGGATAATCAAATAGATAACCCGACGGATGATCAATAACTCGACGGATGATCATGAACCCGACGGATAAAGAATTCAAATATCTGTTGACAGTGACAACACAGTCACATGCGTCGAGTGGATGCAAATGGAATGTGGTAGCCTATTCAACTGGGTTTTCAAGAACAAAGAAGCATTGCCATTTCCATGCTATTATGAAGATATTCAAAGATACTGGAATAGAGTAATGAAGTAGCATTATAATAGACTAGATAGTTTTTATTTTATTATCTTGTCTTATTACTTTGTAATCTTGGTGATATATAAACCAAGTAGTAGCAACTAAGACAATATCGATCTAAGCAAGAAAGCAGAGAAACATTTGTAAGCAGGATTCTTAGCATTTCTCTGTAGTCTTAGAAGTTCAATTTTTGTAAGCAGCTGTGAGCATTTCTGCACACAGGGTTCTCTTGATATATAATATATATCTCTGGTGGAATCATTCAAATCCACCAGAAAGTTTTTAAAGACTCTTATTTTTAATTACTTGTGTCTTGATTCACTTAAGTTTTTATTCCGATTGTGCTAATCAATACACTTATATTTATATTTGAGTTAGAACATTTTATTTCAAGAAAAAGTTTCAAGAATTACATTCAACCCCCCTTCTGTAATTCTTGTCATATTGTTAAGGGACTAACACACAGCATCGGTCTCTAGGTTTTGTTTGGACTCCCACCAGTAGTTAGCTTCTCCTTTCAGCATGTAAGACGCGAAAATGGTCTCGTTCCTCAACACTTAGTATCTCAAAGGACTTTTCTATTTCTTTGAGCCAGGCCCGTGCTTCAACGGGGTCGGCAGATCCTAGAAACTCTGGGGGTTTGAGAGATTTGAAGGCCGTAAAGGCAGTAGCTACAGTCTGTTGGGCAGCATGTGGCTGTGGTGGAATAGGCTGTTGGTTTAGATTTGCTCTTAGTAGTTCCATAAATTCATTCATGGGATTTCCTCCCTGATGGGTATCCTCAGCCTCTTCTTCTACATATTCTTCCTCATCATATTCATTATAGTCTAAGTCCTCTTCACTTTCCTCATTCACTACAAGGTCAGGTTCACTCCGTTGTTGGTTAATAGATTCTGCGGGCTTGCCCTGGTCCTCTTCTACGGGGTGGCATTATTCTGATATTGAAAATTGGTCAACATGGTTGTAATTATTACAGTTGGATTATTTTATTCATATGTAAGCATGTCATTTCTTATCTAAGATGTTTCTATAAAGTGCAATAATATGGACATCAATTTCTTGATAACTGCTTAGATATATATTTCATAAGGTCACCCACTTATATCTTGGGGAACAAAACAACTAGATGAGTTCATACATACCTAATCATAATACATCACTACTAGTCCTGAATACTAAAATGAAAATACATAAGCCGTGTACCCTAAAGGGCTAGGAACGCTATCTACTACTAGCTATCCTAATCAAAATTGGTGACAAGTCACCCAGCCTTCTTCAAGGTCCATATCTAGTCACTAGTCCCTCAGTCACTATCACTGCGAGTGAGGTCATGTACCCTCCTCATCGCTCCTGCCAACATCAACTCTGCATCAACTACCGGGATGTATCCTCCAACCACTGTCATCCTCATCTGAACCCTGGTACGGAGCTCGCTCCCATCGATCTTTCTGCGGGCTATGGATGGGGAAGCAACTCTGAAATCCCCTGGGTATCCTAGTCGGGTGGCTCTCTCAGCTGTCAGTGCCTGGCGTAACTCCACAATGCGAGCAGATGCTATAGTGATCTCAGCGTTAAGCTGGCCCACTATTCAGTCGTGTACGGCTACATGCATGGTCGTCGGTGGTGATAGAGGTGAATCTGGGTCTCTAGAGAATATGTCATAAACCGCATGGATCTGTGCACGTATCGCCTCCTCCTCCTCATCATCAGTATAGGGAATAGGGCTCTGAATCCCTAGGGGTGGTGTAGGAGAATGAATAGTCGGGTGAGGGTACATCTCTACATCTCTCCAGACTACGCCATTAGCTATGGGGATAGGAAGATTAGTCTCCTCCTCTAGGACATCCTCAGTAGGGTCATCATCTGAATCATCAATGGGTGGGCTCTCTGGCTCAGGAATAGGGTCACGCTCAGGGACCATGACATCATTAACAGGATCAATCTCCGTCCTAGGCTCCACTGGTACCTGACACAATAGGCAAGGTGTTACTAACTTAGAGTCGGAACTCCCTTGAGGGTAAAACTGTCAAGACAACCTGTGTAGCCTAACGACGAACTCGACTTGAGCTCTAATTGATTATTTTATTTTTCCTATGTCTATTTATTTTATGTCCTTTCGTTTCCAAGATTTGATAATCTAAGGCTCTGATACCATTTCTGTGGCGCCCCAAAACCTGGGATCAGGAATCTCGGAGGCCACACCATCTAAACTGTTAAAACCACACAACTCACACTACAATATATAAATACTCATGCTTCACGACCCCACACTTATCACACACACACACTTACAGGTTATTATCTTGGAAACGAACCATCATATCTAGAGTACTTTCAACCATCAAGTGATAATTATTACAACCCAAAAGTAATTTAGTCTTACCGGGGAGTAACCTTTAAGTAAAACTAGTCCTCCGTCCAAATATACGTTTCTTGTTTATTATCTTACATAAGTCATACTTATAAATAAGCTGAACTAAAAATAACAGAAAACAAATCCAGCTTATTCGGACTACCTGTTGTACAACACCCAAACAATCTACGGAACAGCTGGCCATTTCCTACCCGTTTCCTGGCTGTGGTTCTCATGGCAGGCATCTTGATTCATTGTTATGTTGTGTCAATTTAAGAAAAGAAGTGTAAGCTATAATGCCCAGCATAATAACGTATAGTATGAAATTGACTGTACGATAACATCATATATGATAATTATGTTTTATTCGAAAATAGTTTTCCTTGGTGATACGCACCTTCTTATTAAAATAATTCTTTAAGGGATTTTATTATCCTGCGAATACCTTAATAGTAATCCCAGCACCTAGGCTTGGGTTACGGTATTGCATCATAATTCCAATTGGAAGAATTTGGACATCCGTTAGAGCAACCGCATATGATGATCAGTCGTACTGCGATAAAAGTAACATTTTCTACTAGTAGAGGGACGACACCTTCACATCTCGGTTATCTCCTTTGCCGCATACGGGCTATGTGTCCTCATTTCGGGTATACACACACTTCGCAGATCCATAGGTACATATTGTACCGTCTCCTACGGTACCAGTAGTCTATCCAATACACGAAGTACTTGGATCCTACCCCTCCCTTGTCCTTTAGGAAATTCTATCATATCTCGAGAACTCGAACCACATCGAAGTTCCTCCAAGCGTTTTGCTTGTTGATAGGCATAGCTTTACTGTATATATATATGTACTTCAGAATGTTTCGGAGGAAGTACTAAGGATGTGAGTTGACCGTTGTCAACAGATTATTAAATAAGGGGGAAAAAGTTTCTCCTTGAAACTATATTTAAAATATTAAATAAGTCGGAGTAAAATTCTCCGACGATCTGAAATTACTCGAATGATTTTCTGAAATTAGAAAGTATGTTTTAAATAGGATCTATGATTTTTAAATCAAAAATAAACCCTTTAATAAATAATAATTAATTAAATGATAATCGATAAATAATTAAACCTGGAATGAGTTTACTTTTTAAAAGAGTATTTAAAATAATATTCCTCAACTAGTTTATGTCTGCGCGATTAATAATCTTTAATGATTAATCAAGTTTGAAATAAATAATTGTTGGGGTATACTACTCCCATGATAAAAGAATAAGTATATAGTATTTATTATTCGAACAATAAAATATAGTTGAGGGAATATGATCGTTGGGAAATCATTTTAATAAAAGTTTGAGGTATTTTAATGCTTCGTAAATGGACGTTGAGTCCCTTTTAAAACGTACTACTATGGACTTATAACCATCCTATAATATCATCGGAATGATTCCCGGATTTTATCTTAAATCCCGACCGACTCTCGGTCTTATATAATATGTCACGCTTAAAGCGGAATAACACTTCACGATATATACTTATCGTACAACATTGCTATATTATGCGAAAATTCACCAACTACGTATCATGGCAAACATGGTATTTATGCAATGATAATAAAAAAATCCTTTCACAACACAACAGTAAATGGAGTTGGATTCGTAAACTTGCATGGGTATCTTGAGGTGGAGGATGCTCTAGGTTCTGCTCGGAAATCTATAACCATAAACACAATTCACTTCGTTAGGTCCCGTTCTAATTTACGGTGACTCGCACTCATGTGCTACTTATTATGCACCCTCTCAACTTATACTACCCTTATTATTCCTTTAAGTCATTATTCACATTATGGTCGCTTCATTTTTCTAAGTATCTTAGGTTTATTCTCATTATCGTCGTCGGCTCCGCTTATGAATTGTTACGGTTTCTACTCGCGCGGTCTCGGCTCTGATATTTTTATAAAATTGAGAAATCATTATTTTCACTTGAAATTTTTATGGAAGTTAGAAAAATCAATATGTTACTCTCTGTAAAATTTCATGATTTATGAATATATTTATGTCGATCCTTTATATTTTTAAAGTTCGTGATTTGTAGCAGTTTTTGTCGCGTAAATCACTTTTACTAAAACGACCATAACTTTTGATCCGTAAATCGGAATCAAGTGATTCAAGTGCCTAAACGATTCTTATAACATTTTCTATCATAATAAAGGGTTATATTTCAAGAAACTACAGTTTAAAACTTCGGGACTTTCTGCAGAAACTTAAAGTTATGATTTGTTGGTTTTTAACGGAGTTACGTTTACGATCGGGGTTTCATTTACACCCTAACTCTTAAAACAACCACCAAAAATCATCATTTCATCATCAACACACAAAATCCTCTCAAGAACATCATGTTCTTTAGGCAACAACAATCAACCTTAAATCTACTTAACTTAAACACTAAGATGTTATCAATACCACTCATTGAACTAGGTTTACTACCACATACTAAATGGGTCTTAAAATGAATCTTAAACAAAGTTGGGCCAAAGATTTTTACCTTTCTTGAAAGCTTGAGATGTGTTCTTGAGGATGGTGGACGCTTGGAAGTGCTTGGTATGATTTTTGGAACCTAAAACCACCATTGAAATCAAGAAACCAAAGAGAGGTTACTATTCATACTATTAACTAGTGACTTTCTTGATTTTATTTCATCCATCAAACCTTGATAAAAAGAGATGAAAGAATTTTCTTACCTTAGTTTAATTTCTAGTAATCTTGAGAATTAATGGGATGATTTTACCATGGCTAGAACTTGAGTTTTGATTTTGGATTTCTTTGTTTTTCTTCAAGGGGCCGAATGGAAGGTTAAAGAAGGGGGGTATTTATACTTGCTTCTCTTGGTTGCTTCTCTTGGTTGATTCTCTAGGTTGCTTCTAGGAAATGGGGTGTGATATCTTCCACTTGATTTTTATTCTCGTAGGTTGAATACTAGGTTTATTCTTGTTGCAAATCTTGGGGACAAAATCTAAGTAGCTTGCTAGGTTACAAGCTAACTACATGGGTTAGCTTCCTTAGCAAACTATTTTGCTAGCTAGCTTGATCATCCTATGGTTAGCTCACTATTTGATGAAGTAACCATGGTTACTTTCTTACCATGGTTTAGTTAGTGCGTTACGTTTATTTAATTATTTACGCGTTCGCTCGGTCGCTTAAACATTTTCATAATACTTATTCGTAAATGGTTCGCAACGTAATTCCTTTAGTATTTATTCCTTATATTTTTAATTATCATACTTGAATATAAATCCGTAGGGTTTTAATCTCGTAATTATTGTGATCCCCGTAATCCTCGATGGGTTGTAAATACGGTCGTTTTTCAAAGTTCATTTTCTTCAAAAACTAATAGCGTTACATACACTCATTTGGTACGTATAATCGTAATATCAACTCCGAAACTCATTTTCTCATGTACTACATAGTGCGGGCTCAAAAGTTTTTCCCGTCCGTCAGGGTTAATATTCATTAAACATTTACAAGGTCTCAAAATTTTGAGTTTATTACAATCTGTTGGGTCATTGACACAGATGCCATAGCTACACTTGAAGGCAAAGAAATTTGTGAGGTTGGAAGAGTGGAGACAGTGGTGTTACCTCACGTACCCGAGGACCCTCCATGATTGGAAAGTAGAAGAGGGGCACCTCTTTGTGGTGACTTGCTCTGTTGAGATCTGCAATGATTCTCCTTTCTTGAACCCAACAATTCAGTTTGTTGGTTGGGTTCTCAACAGCAATGTTATCAATAAGATGGTTAGCAAGCATCATAAAGAATCTAGCATAATAGACACTTTTACCTCTCTTATTAAGTTCCCCTAACTTATAACCTAACTCAAACATGATCAAGTCACTAAAGTTAAAGTACTTATCAGTAACTAGCATATAAAAATGTTAAGCATGGAAATGTTAACAGAATCAAAATTACTCACTTTACCAGAAAATACCTTAGTTACCACATCACACAGATAGCTCCATTCCTTTCTAAGACCTAGCCTCTTAATCTCACTTAACTTAGAAGTTAAAAGTGCATAGCCCATAGAATTTAGCATGGTAACTAAATTATCATCAGTGTGTGGAATAGTAGTAGTGTTATCTGGAATTTTAAAGCATGCTTTGATAATGTCACTATTAATGCAGAACTGCTTACCTTTAACAGAGAAAGTTATGGTCTTGTCAGAAGATTAGTACATAACAGTTGTCCATATATCCTCCACAACTTCACAGTAGATTGTGGGTGATTCCAGCATAGCATAACTAAGTTTGCAGCTCTTCACAAAGTCCATCATTTTGTGAAAGTCTCCAGATTGTGGAATCTCCTTGTTCACAAGAGCTACGAAGTTGTTCTTTTCATAGATGAATCCAGACTGGGACATGATTTTGACTACTGGTGTCATTGTTAAGATATGGAAATTTATAGAAAGAGTATTTGCTTTTGAGAAGAAAGGAGTTAGAGCAATTGATTTGGAATGATAAAAGAATAGAATAAAAATGAATTCTTCTTTTATACTATCTCAAAAATAAACTGTCAAAAATAATAAAGTGAAATAAAGTAACCAATCAAAATAGCCTAAAATAACCGTTTAAAAATAAATAAACTGTCAAAATTATGTCAATTATCCATCGTATTATACCTTACAAACTGTTAGTATACCCGATGCATAATGTTTAGAGTTTTAACGGCTAAGATTGAGACAATTCGACGGAAGAGAATAAACAATTATCCGTCGGGTTATAAAATAATCCATAAAAGTAATTAATTTTTATTAATAAATAATATTCCGACGGATGATCAAACTCTATGAATAATGAGCATTCGTAGGGATGTAAATTTTGACTTAACCAAAATTTCATCCAAAGTTAAAAAATCAGTTAGGTTTCTGGATGCATTATAACTTGCAAAAATATCTGAAATGATTCAAGAATAATTAAGCATACTTAACTCACTTATAAACCTTGAGAAGGTGGATTCATCAAGTGACTTGGTAAAGATATCTACAAGCTGCTTTTCACTTGGAACAAAATGAATTTCCACAATACCATTCATCACATATTCCCTAATGAAGTGGTACTTGATGTCCATGTGCTTTGTTCTTGAATGTTGTACTGAATTTTCAGTGATGGCAATTGCACTTGTGTTATCACATAAAATGGGAATCTTGTCCAATTGTAGACCATTGTCCAACAATTGGTTTTTTATCCACAAAATTTGTGCACGGCAACTACCAGCAGCAATAAATTCAACTTCGGCTGTAGAGGTTGAAACTGAATTTTGCTTTTTACTGAACCAGGACACAAGCTTGTTCCCTAGAAATTGACAGGTTCCTGTTGTGCTTTTTCTGTCTATTTTACAACCTGCATAATGCATCTGAATAACCAGTTAGATCAAAACCGGAATCTATTTGGTACCAAATGCCAAGTTTTAGTGTTCCCTTGAGATATCTGAAAATTCTCTTTCTAGCTACAAATTGAGATTCTCTAGGATCAACCTGAAATCTAGCACAAAGACAAGTAGAAAATATAATATCTGGCCTACTAGCTGTTAAGTACAGAAGTGAGCCAACCATGCCCCTATAGCTTGAAATATCCACAGACTTTTCAGTAGTGTTTAATTCAAGTTTAGTTGTAGTGGCCATGGGATTTTTTACAGATATGCAATCCATTAGATCAAACTTCTTTAAAAGATCATGAATATATTTAGTTTGACTAATGAATATTCCATCACTAAGTTGCTTAACTTGTAAACTAAGAAAGTAAGTTAGTTATTCCATCATGCTCATTTCATACTTACTTTGCATCAATTTGCAAACTTTTTGCAAAGTTTTTCATCTGTAGAGCCAAATATATCATCTACATAAATTTGAACAAGTATACTAGAGCCATTAACATTTATAAAGAATAAAGTTTTATCAACAGTACCTCTTGTAAGTGATTTTCCAAAAGAAACTTTGATAAAGTGTCATACCAGGCTCTAGGTGCTTGCTTCAGTCCATAAAGTGCTTTCAAAAGATAGTAGACATATTCTGGAAAGTTTGGATCTTCAAAACCAGGAGGTTGACTGATATAGACTTCCTCCTCCAAATCTCCATTCAGAAAAGCTATTTTGACATCCATTTGATAGACTTTGAAATTGGCATGAGCTGCATAGGCTAAGAAAATTCTGATGGCTTCAAGTCTTGCAACAGGAGCAAAAGTTTCATCAAAATATATTCCTTCTTGTTGGCAGTAGCCCTTAGCAACCAATCTAACTTTGTTCATGTCCATTATGCCATTTTCATCCATCTTGTTTCCGAATACCAACTTGGTGTCAATTGGATTCTTTCCTTTAGGTTTGGGTACCAGCTTCCATACCTTGTTCCTTTCAAATTGGTTTAGCTCATCCTGCATAGCTAAAATCCAATCAGGATCCAACAAAGCTTCTTCTACCTTCTTTGGTTCTTCCTTAGAAAGGAAGCTGCTATATAGACATTCTTCTTGAGTTGTTCTCCTTGTTTGAACTCTAGAAGATGCATCACCAATGATGAGATCAAAAGGGTGATCTTTAGTCCATTTTCTTTGTTGAGGTAGATTAGCTCTAGATGAAGAGGCCTCATTGTTGTCTTGATGTGTGACTGAGTTTTGATTATGAGAAACCCCCTAAGTTTGTGAATCTTTGATTTGAGAAAGGGGTACTTTCTGTAGGTGATCTGTTCTGACTCTCAGCTTCTCTTATTGTTTTTG